>NW_018480016.1:215149-217566 GCF_002113885.1 Mizuhopecten yessoensis | reverse complement strand
TGTAGTGGACTGGTGTTACATTGGACATATATGGTATTAGTGTAGTGGACTGGTGTTACATTGGACATACATGGTATGTAGTGTAGTGGACTGGTGTTACATTGGACATACATAGTATTAATGTAGTGGACTGGTGTTACATTGGACATATATGGTATTAGTGTAGTGGACTGGTGTTACATTGGACATACATAGTATTAATGTAGTGGACTGGTGTTACATTGGACATACATGGTATTAGTGTAGTGGACTGGTGTTACATTGGAAATACATGGTATGTAGTGTAGTAGACTGGTGTTACATTGGACATACATGGTATTAGTGTAGTGGACTGGTGTTACATTGGAAATACATGGTATGTAGTACAATTGCAAATTACGCGGAGGATATATGGTATGTAGTAACAATGTTATTGCAATACACAGGAAAGCAATGCCGCAATGGGAAGTAACTATCACGAACCCGGTAGTATAAACAGGTACTTGCTGTTCAGGGATCAAGCAAATTCAACGATTGAGAAATATGTAGTTCACTCCATTGGCGACTGCACTGCCAATGTAAACACACAGTGAAACAGATTTTTCACAGTCCGAAAACCGACTACTACTACTGTAAGTGTGAATCAAACACACGGTGAACCTCGGTAATAGCTTTGATAATGCGAACTTCTCGCTTTCGGAACAATCAGTTTTAGTCATTCGGTATTTAGACATTCAGTATCAAATGCCTATATTAATGGAATTCTTATTCATTATAGCTATGTTTCTTATTTACCTGCACGTGTAAAACACTACCGACTAATTTAGTCGGTTTTTCAAATATGTGTTTTAGTGTTCGTATATCATGGTCATGGTCACTCGAAAACCTTAATCATAGTGTAAATAAAATAATCCACATTGCACGCAGTTTTACCTATAAAACCTTTATGCTGATTGATTGATTGATTGATAGGTTTTACGTCCGCTTCACTACCGATTAGTTCGGTCATGCAGCAGACGAATCCCTCTATGTTAAATAATTGGCTTTTTAAAAGTCGACGTCGCGATGTCAAGTTACATCGCCCAAGTTGTGATCAGTCTGCCACCTGGAGGGAAAATATGATAATGTAAATATCTTCACATGCATTTGACATACACGGAAGGTTTTTCCATTCAAGTAGACACAGACCAAGGTATCAAATAGCACACTTCCTTGTTAACTACAACCGAACTTAGAATGCAGACGAGGTGAAATTCTAGAGGCGAACTTGGTTCGTGTCATACTTCCTGTATTACATCTGAACTCAGAGTAAGGAGGAGTGGAGTCCTTGTTGTTTTACACATGAGCTTCGAGTAAATCCGAGGTGTGGTCTAGGGGAGATCTGGTGAGTATGTATGTCTCCGTTTATACATTAACAATGCAATGACCACATATATATAACAATTATGTAATGTAATATGTAAATGTACAAGCTGATAATAAAGACACAGTCTAATGGTAAATTATCTACGAACTTTTCTAAAGTGTAGGAAGTAGTTTTTCAGTTTAGAGCCTTAGATAAAAACCCAACGAGCTTGTAATAAGATGCCTATCGTGTTCAAGTACGGACTGTGAAAGGGTTGGAGAAGAACGGTGCTGCCAGGGTCAAACGGCGACCCCCCACCCCCCCTCCCGGGATGTATTACAAGAAATTAGAGGAGTATTTAGTAGATATTGCATGTTCACTAAATTCAACCGTATATTCTTGTATGCTGCAGTATCAAGTGCTGCCATTTTTCTATAACATTTTTATTTGTTATTGTCTATTTTTTTTTATCAAACAATTCTTTTGATATATCATATGCATGCTAAAAGCTAAGACAGTGTATAGGCGAGGGCCAGGTAACACAATCTAATGTAAATATACTCGGATGAAATATGTGTTGAAACTGGCTATACTATACTTGGCCTGTCTTTCGTTATATACCTTTACTTCGTTCTCCAAATCGTTGGGAAATATAGAACACCCCATCTGTATAAATACAAGTAAATAAGAAATAAAATCACTTGTTTCCAGAATTAAGTCAAACGTTTTTCGGAAACACCTTCAGTGCCTTAACAACTGTACTAGTGTTCTGCTTTGTATGAGGAAACAATACAGTGTCGATCCAGAATGTCTGACGTAATACATTGAATACGCATCTATAAGCCGAGTCAGGATATGCTTTACTAACTGTTTTAATGCTTATCTGTATCGAATCCTCGGTGATTTCCCTGTGTAAAAGTTAGCTGGAGGGGAGTGCTATAACTCCGATGACCTTCCCTTGATCCTCCTATGCTGTTGATAGGGGAGTGCTATAACTCCGATGACCTTCCCTTGGTACTCCTATGCTGTTGATAGGGGAGTGATATAACTCCAATGACCTTCCCTTGATCCTCCTATGCTGTTGATAGGGGAG
>NW_018480016.1:211953-212240 GCF_002113885.1 Mizuhopecten yessoensis | reverse complement strand
CTATGCTGTTGATAGGGGAGTGATATAACTCCGATGACCTTCCCTTGATCCTCCTATGCTGTTGATAGGGGAGTGATATAACTCCGATGACCTTCCCTTGATCCGTCTATGCTGTTGATAGGGGAGTGATATAACTCCGATGACCTTCCCTTGATCCTCATATGCTGTTGATAGGGGAGTGATATAACGCCGATGACTTTCCCTCGATCCTCCTATGCTGTTGATAGGGGAGTGCTATAACTCCGATGACCTTCCCTTGATCCTCCTATGCTGTTGATAGGGGAGTG
>NW_018480016.1:207818-211137 GCF_002113885.1 Mizuhopecten yessoensis | reverse complement strand
TATAACTCCAATGACCTTCCCTTGATCCTCCTATGCTGTTGATAGGGGAGTGCTATAACTCCAATGACCTTCCCTTGATCCTCCTATGCTGTTGATAGGGGAGTGCTATAACTCCAATGACCTTCCCTTGATCCTCCTATGCTGTTGATAGGGGAGTGATATAACTCCAATGACCTTCCCTTGATCCTCCTATGCTGTTGATAGGGGAGTGATATAACCCCGATGACCTCCCCTTGATCCTCCTGTGCTGTTGATAAAAGCCACTAAAACCTCTGTTTACTTTACCAGGTTTGAAATCCCTCTGGATGTTAAGGTTGAATAGAAGACATCTGTTCTTTGATTTTCCTATATAAAGATCGAACAGTGTACTGCACTTCACTTTGATTCGCTATTTCTTATGGTGATTATAGACAATTTTTGGTAGATTTTTTTTGTGGTGTTTTCTTTACCGTTTTAGTGGCTTTTGATCCATTCAATACTCGGAGGCTACAAACAACAAAAACGTCAGATACGAAAACTGTGCACCCATTATTTGTATATAAACAACGGATTTAGCGATTTTCAATATGAAAATGGAGCACTGTGCAAAGATACTATTTTTGAAGACCATTTAGTAAATGTGAGACAATCTCAGAAAGGCGAGGGATTCCCAGTCTATTTATAGAACGCTTCCTACGCATAAATGTTGTTTCAACATACTAGGCTTGCCTTGGATTCTTAGAACTATTTTTACACGTGTAGGTTTGGATGATAATTATAGTACTTGTTCTTCGATTTCAGCCTAGCTCTATATACATAATCATCTAGTCGGTACAAATATTTAGGGTAAGTTCTCAATAACGATAATGGACAAAACATACATAATGTATTGATAAAGTTAAAATTCTCCAAATACTTTCAACTCTTAGGAAACTGAGCCTAGAAGTCATTAGATAATTTGGAGTGTTGCACATCAAGATCTATGCACAGTCTCAACATATACACTCTAACCAGTTATATAGAGTACACTGTTAGAAATGTATTTCTCGTCTGCTGAAAGGCCAAACGATTTTTCAAATACGGATACCTCAAATGAAATTTATTCGACAGTTTTTAATGCACTGTACTGGTATTCTAACTGAGGACCTATTCCGAGTAAAATTTGGAAACTCCTGTGATTATCCCGATAAGAATTGTTTTGTTTGTAGGTACCTCATATTACTCTGTTTCCAGTTACTCACCTGGTTATCTGTTTACTGTCTTATTTACAGCGGAAAGCAGACTGCCAACATGTCATGGTCAGAAATCCTCACACTTCCGTTTACGGCCGGAAATCAATATACATCAACGAATGGACGAACACACCATGACGGTTCTATTTCTACTGTTGTGGTCGTCACTTCCGTTTTGGCATTCATAACAGTCTTGATGTCTCTGCAGGAAAACACTCCATCCGGTCACGTGATACTTGATCCAATGGTCATGAGGTTATCTCTCACGGTCATTGTTGTTGCTGGTATATGCTCGACTATATACCTCGCAAAACTTGCTAAGAGACAATCCCCAATCACTGCATGCCGAAAACCGTCAGCTTGTTTCCGTCTACTTCAAATAGGATGTCTTTGGCTGTTCGGCCTAGGAGTAGTGATGATATGCCTATTCGAAACCACCCGCCTTATCTTTTGCGATTCGGAAATAACCCGAGTACTTCCGAGTCAGGAGTTAGGTGTAAACATTGTATATCACGTCACTAGGATAGTTTTAGTCGTCATTGAAGTATGTTTCATAACCTGCTTTACCTTTGTGAAGTTTGATCATTGCCTCTCCACATACTATGCCTTGTTGTTCATCGTACTGGCCAACACCTCGGTCTGGATATATTACTACCTGGCGTTGGAGGATGTGTCATCATTCAGACTACTCCACAATTACAATGCTACTGCCCCTCCGGGAAATAGTACCAACAAGACATGTTATCAAAACTCTACCATCGGACTCCTTACAGGTCAAGTCAACAAGATTCTATATCCAGTTAACACAGAGTTTTCTTTACTTGTCTTGAAGTTTGTTTTGGAAATGTGGAGTTTGGAGCGAACGGAAGCATCAAATGTCAATCATATAACTAGTGTGATGGGGATTACAGAGACCGGCTCAACAGACCAACCGACGTCAGGGGAAGAGCAGGAACATTTGAACGAGAGATCAAGTTTGCTGAACACAAATTGGGAATACAGAATCCATAACAGCCAGGAGTATACATCTCTCGACAACGCTTGTCCCATTTCTTTCTACGTCGCAATAGCTGTCGCAATTTCCTGGGTTCTACCTCTAGCAATTATGTATATAATGCTTGAGTATCGCTTCCCTGATAGCCATGAATTCTACAGGATCATAGCGGCATATGAGGTGGCGTACAGAGTAGTAATGACCGCTGCTGTCACCTGTACCTGGGTTTACCTCCAGAAGGATGGCAGGCCCGTCACAGACCACATAAGTCTGAAGAGTAAGGATTATATTCTGCTGCTCGGTACATTCGGGGCGGCTATTTACTTCATCCACGTCTTAATCGCGGGTTCATTGACAAAAAACAACAATGGAAAAACAGATATCATATCAAATGTTATAAGCATGGTTTTTCTTTATTTACAAACCACTCTCTTGTTGCAGACTAGAAAGTTCGTTCCTAAACGGAAGAACATTCGGAACTTTCCAAGTTTTAGGTCGCTGTGCACTGTTCTTTCCATTCTGAACTTCGGGTATTGGATTACTGACAGTTTTGTCGGCATGAAATTTCCTGCTGCCTCTTCGCCCAAAGTCGAGGCGTTTGGTAGTAAATATTGGACGCTTGTCATGCAGTATGCCTTCCCACTGGTGATTTTCTACAGATTAGAGTCTGGGTTTGCTTTTTTAAGACTCTACGGGGACTTTTTTGGTGACGATCTTATCCAATAAAGTATTGTGTGTCCGCCCACGATGATGTATTATATTTCCCCCTAAATAACGTACTGTTTTCGTCCCTCCAAGTAACTCCCTGTGTTCTTCACTCACGACATTGCGGCGTGTTAGTCTATCCCTGTAACGCACTGTTTATGTCGAATATTATCGAATCATTGGCTCAGTATGTGTTAACAATCAACATAATAAACAACATGAAAATCCGGCTTATCACTTGTTTACTTTTTACCATACACAGAGTCGATAGCCAGTCACCAGATTCCTCATTTGGTCCGTCTATGTAGTGTCCGTGTCGGACGTATTCCTGAGAGGACTCTGTTTTAACTCATTTTAACCCTCACGCTGAAAACAGGTTGTTTATGTAACTCTCTCTCCCCCCCCCCTC
>NW_018480016.1:129658-207317 GCF_002113885.1 Mizuhopecten yessoensis | reverse complement strand
ATTTTCAAATGAAAAGTGTTTTGTTTTCTCAATAATTTCCCTTCTAATTTATATTTTAAGTGAAATTAACAACTTAACTTATTTGAGTACACTTTCATAAAATGCATATTCATTATACACTTTCCTTTTGTTTTATACTGAGTTATGGCTTCTGGACACATCTCAAACTAGGCTATTTTCAAATATCTCAATTCTAAGTGAATCAAAAGATGCAGGACAGCCTATATATGCTATAATTATAATATATCAATTGTTAATATTGTATATTATATACATCATATAATATTTACTCAACACCTGCGGCTGAAATGAGTTCCAGGTCCTGATTTGTTTTATTAACTTACAAATAAAAAATGGCATTTATCACCAAAACTAATGTAAAATGATTAATGTAATATATGTATTTTGGTTTGCTGGTAATTTTAAGTCTTCTAGCCTCACAGAAAGTGTCTGTTTTAATCGTTACAATTAACCTATTTCAGTGTTTTATCAATTGTTCTGTCTATTTCTAATAACAAGAGCTGATTGTACATAAAAGGCATTTTGGAATAAGTATGCAACTTGGCATATATATTAGTTAGTTTCATACTATTTGAAATAGCCAAGTTTCAGATGTGTTCAGAAGCCATAACTCAGTATAAAACAAAAGGAAAGTGTATAATGAATATGCATTTTATGTAAGCGTATTCAAATACGTTAAGTTGTAAATTTCAACTCAAAATATAAATTAGAAAGGAAATTATTGAGAAAACAAAACACTTTTCATTTGAAAATTACCTAAAACAGCCACCTGAATTAATCCTCCATTTTATATAAACAATCTTTAAGTGACGATTGAATTTGCCTGTTTAATTTACACATGTTTTCAAAACCAGAAATGTTTTTTTTTCTTCTTTTTTTTCTGCATGTTATACAATAGGACATCTTTGAACAAATTAAAGAGGTGAAAATCCGAAAATACCGGGGCCCAAAACAGAGCCTTATTGACACTCATCCAAAATTTGGTATTTCGATCAAATGATAGCATTTTCTGGGGAAATTAAAGGTCGCTGTTGTTAAATATTGAGATGTCGATTTTCTTCCTAACCATTTAATCTAGCGAAAATGTCCTGCGGGATTAGCTTGCATGAAAAGCAAATGTCATATTTGGTTCTGTAATGCAATATTCTGTTCATGGAAACAAGCTGTGGAAGATTTGTGTCGCCTATAGTGAAACAGTACGTCTGATAGACTAGCATAACATTCATTAATGGACAGTGAATCCATTTCAAAGTAATCTTCCGCATTATCATATGTTGAAATCTTACAATACGTTTGAGATCTGTTACTGGCCCTCTCTATAATTAAGATGTGTAGCGAGAAAGGACGCATCCCGGAACATTCGGGCCACTACATCTTACCTTTATGGTTAAATAACGAGTTTTTTTTCAATATCTACAATGTCAAACAGATTTATTGCATTGATGATATTTTTGTCCTCAAACGAAAACGAAATATCACTGCAGAATTTATTTTTAAGCCGAGCGGCTTATTAATTCTGTCCAGAGATCGAAATGACGGACCCACTCCCGTTCGGGGTTTGTGCGCATAATTCAGTCTTGCATGCTTCCGCTATATCGTTTCGTTATATAATTATCGTAAATAGAAAGTAGAATCTCTGACACTCACCTGTGGGTTACATAAAGTCTTCTGATACTCTTCTCCAGTGTTGTGCAATCTACGAGTGTTGTGGTCGTGAAATTCGTGCACTGAGTTTGAGCGTTTTAGCAACTCGGATTGGGGTCTGATGAGTGTCACATATGATTCGAGAAAACACATGTGAAGACTGTCAATCATTGACGCTGTCTGTAGAAGGAAGAAGTAAATAAATATAATTATAAACCGTATAAGTGATGAAGTATAACCTCTATTTTGATGTTTCAAACAGGAACGTAATATGGCATACCGTGCCTAGGTTGACAATGGTAATGGCTCCGACTCTGAGACGACACGATATGTGAACTGTGTATGCTTATCAAACATTTCTTTAACATAGCATGCTATTTCTAGTGTATGTATTTATGAAAGTGTAACAAATTAAGAACATGACACAACTCCTAATCAATGAAAAATACAACAATGCGTAACACGTAAAGAGGGCGAAAAAAGAGGAGGGGGAGAAATGTTTTTAAGGCATCATTTAAGAGGTGATTGACTTTGGAAATCCCAAAGGCAACACCATCACATGTCACACCTGATTTTCAATTAGCAGAACACAGAACACATATCTGAGGTATTATAGTAGATATTGATGCTCAACGTGTTACTGAAGCAATTAAATTTAAAGTGGTGAGCGGCTTTAATGTCACACTGACATAATTCTAGTTTCGAAGATTGCACCCATCATTTTCCCGGCTAAGCAATGCTTAAACTACTTGGCTGCGGTTTATGCTCCTGCAGGCGGTATTTGAGCTTGTTAACGGCCTACCTATAACACTCCGCGCAAAATATGACGTCAGACCACAGCTTTAACTACTGCTTCCTTTTTGGTGTTACGAATGGATTGCATTTCAAATATGTTGGCTCGTTATATAATGAATATGAGTAACAAGAAACATAAGTTGTTGTTAGGCCTCTGAGATTGAATTTCAATATCAATATCAGTCCTGTTGATATAGTTAAGTAAATTCATCTTAAAGTCAGTCATGAATGCTTTTCCAGGTAACAATATAATTACTTTGAAAAGTTGAAACATACCTGTGAAAATCAGCTCTCGAGCAAAATTATAGCAAATGTGTCCTCCAGAAGAACATAGTGTGAAATTAACCAAGGTTCGAGTTCTCCATAATTGGAAAACTGGAAACGAGGCTAGAGGAACACGACCTGTTCCTGCCGTCTCCGTTCTGTTGTACATCTGGGATAGGAGAGGCAACTTTTATTACCTTACTTTATTGTAATGATTGAAAATACCAGTTGATGCATTTTTGGAGCGATGGGCATGGTCGCCGCCATTTTCCTTTCTTATGCAATAATGAATTAGTATCGAAAACTAAGAGGTAATCACGTGACAACTCTAAACCAATGAGGTAGTTAGTTTTTAAGTTGCTTAACGGCCAAACGGTAAGGTCCTATCGGGCCGGACAACAATAATAAGGGACACAAAACGTAAAACATCAAAAGGAAACTGAATGATAAAAGGTTAAAAGCTGCATTCTTAAGTAGTCTACAACGTATACAGCAAATTGTGAGATATTATCACAATTAGTGTTTTCAAAATTTATTGGATTTATATCAATTTCACGCAGATATTTGTTTTTTGTTTGTTTTACAAATTAACTGTATGGAACTTGTTGATATCAGACACATCATAATAACGGTCTCACGTCTGTCTGAATTCGGCACATTTGAACAACGTGTGAGGCACAGTCATGCATTTGTCACATGAATAACTGAAGAGCTGATCCTCTGGTCGAAGCAGGTATTCATGACCATAATAGGTAGGTCCCGTTAGAGGGAAGACGACCACCTCTGTACGGTCTTCTCTGATAGGGGGTTTGAACCCACTGTTGGTTGAATTACAAATAGTCTATTGTTTGTGTTATCTGACCATCTCGCTGCCAGTTCCGTTTGATGAAACTGGCAACATCGGGTTTGAAATCAGAGTAAGTTATTGGTTGGTTTCTTGTATACTAAACAAATTAAATAGATTTTAATAAATATTTCATGTCTTCGATATTGGCACAACATACATTTTACATAACTCGTAAACAGTTAACATCTCCCTTTGATGAGTTCTCTCGGTTCGTCTACGGAATGCCTTATTTAGGCGCCATATTTTGTTGGACTATATATGGTTGTATGACCGAATGTTATTGAACAATTGTTGTCATTTTGTTTTTATATAAAGTACATGACTACTGACTAGCTATGCTAGTCTATCAGACGTACTGTTTCACTAAAGGCGACACAAATCTTCCACAGCTTCTTTCCATAAACAGAATATTGCATTACAGAACCAAATATGACATTTGCTTTTCATGCAAGCTAATCCCGCAGGACATTTTCGCTAGATTAAATGGTTAGGAAGAAAATCGACATCTCAATATTTAACAACAGCGACCTTTAATATCCCCAGAAAATGCTATCAGTTGATCGAAATTTGAGTTATTTTTTTAAAAACCAAACTCATACGGGACTACCGTTCCTCCCAACTGTCTGCCAGTGTACTCTCCTCCTTCCTTCTGCCAATATGACACCCTTCTTTATTCTGTCTTTCGGCGTTGGGGAGCGGGGGTCTTAATGTGGAAGGCAACCGGAGTTCTCGGAAAAAACCCAGGTTCCACCATTACCTTTTCACGTTATCCATTGCGCCACCCGACCACCATTCATTCTTCTGTCTACCAACTTATGATATACTTCCTGCTTTTATTGGATGTTTTAAAATTCCACCATCCGTCCTTAAATATACCATTTCTCCTCACATTTTCCTCCGGGCAACCCAGATTGAACTTTATTGACTGAAATTGCTAATTACTACCGAAAAGTTACTAACAAAAACCGATTGTAAAGACATAAAAATACTGTGTTGGTCACAATGATTTCAAACACTACCCCTGAAATGTTGTTTGACAAGAAGCGCCTGTGAGATCATGTCATGCTGATCTATCGTTTCCTTTTCTTTAAACAATGTCGAGGGGCTATGGTAGTCCCCATGTAGGTTGCTAAGGACAAGGGTTTACCAGTTAGTTCGAATCAAGTACATCGACCAATAGTTAAGGCCAAAGGGGTGAAATGAGTTTAAACCCTCGATACACATTTCTTCCAGGGTGCCATGGCAACTACAGCAGTAATGGCTGGTCTGTAGCTTGCTGAGATGAAAGAACTGAGACTTTAAATAAATCATTAATACATGCTAGGTCAAATGAATGATATGTTTCAAAATATTTAAGCTACACCTTACGAACGAAGAGGATTATTTGGCGTGTATCTTATTTTGGTAAATGTCTTTCAAGGTTTTTCAAATGCATGCTACTGGCATACAGGTAAGGTAACGCATCCAATGTACAGTACTAAATTAGTGGGTATGTTATTCCATCGAATAATGAGTCCAATAGAATTACTATAATGTGTTAAGGTCATACGAGTGTATTGATAGACGGAAGTAGGAAGTACATCTCTAGTTGAAAATCCAATGTAGGGAGACAGTATCACAACTTCCGTATATTCTAATGTTTAATATTAAACTGATGAATATTGTATGCTCTCAGTATTAAAGTATTTCAAAGCAATGCAGGCATTAATACAGTTTTTTTTTTTATCAATGAGCCATATGTATCCATTTTTCTGTACTTCAGGAAACTGGCTACCTAATTTCACTACTGTGAAGTTTTTCAAGAAAGATAACTCTTACCTGCAATTACTATGTGCATATGGTTTTATTATAAAATGTCAATTTTTAATCGTTTATAGATAATTTATTTGACATAATTTCAGCATTTATTAAATTGATATACATTAATGCAATACTAATCTATGGCAGTATCATTTTTATTGACATTATTTTGCAAAGAATTGTGTCTTTCATTTTTTTTTCAAAAGTCACTCCTTTTTACATAATTTCCATTTAAATTCCTTGAAATTATGACAACCGATATTTTTTTTGTAGCAGAAAATTATCTTAGTTTCAGANTTCTCAGTAGAATTTCTTAAAATTTTGTAGTTATTTAAACAATAACTGGTTGTCTGGATGTAATTATTGTTGATATAATTACAAGTGGCCTCTGGCAAATCTACCATAAAACCCTAGCGGGTTTTATGGGATTTGCCAGAGGCCACTTGTAATTATATCAACAATAATTACATCCAGACAACCAGTTATTGTTTAAATAACTACAAAATTTTAAGAAATTCTACTGAGAAATGGTGACACAATCCTATTACCTAAGTGACCAATATTCTAGACCACAGAGATTAAAAGTGTTAAAATGTTCCTACATGAACCACGATGCGTAGAGCAGTGGTGTGTGGCTTGTAGCTTGCTCCTTGTTTTTACAAAGGTTCATATAGCACAGCCAGTGAAATGTTATGTGTGATTGGTTTGGTTTGGTTTGGTTTAATATTGTTTAACGTCCTTTCAACAGCTATGGTCAAGTGACGGCCTCCTCTGTGTGCAATATGCATGCGTTTAGTGTATACGTGTGTGTTTTGGGAGGCTGCGATATGTTCGTGTTTGTCTCCTTGTGATAGCGATAACTGATGTCGACTTTATAGTGCTACCTCACTGAAACAAACTGCCGAAGACACCCAGCAGGACACCCCACCCGGTCAAACTATACTGACAACGGGCGAACCAGTCGTCCCACTTCTAAAGTGCTGAGCGTTTAGCAGGAGTAGAAACTAGCATTTTTACAGACTCTGGTATGTCTCGGCCTGGTGACAGAACCCAAAGCCTTCCTCAGAGGGGCAACGCTCAACTTAAGGCCAAAAGTGAGGCATTGTCAAGGGAGACATTAGGAAGAAGAAAGTTGTTTAGAAAGAAGAGAAAAGATAGGATCCCATATTTAGTCGCCTCTTACGATCATGCAAGCGAGGAGTTTTGCAGCGAGGCGGGGATTGCGGTTCAAATCTTGTTAGATCTTTTTTAATCAATGACGTACTCGTTATTTCTATGACCAGAATACACCTCTAATGGTAACAGTTGAAAACTCTGCATCATTTACTATAAAATCGCTATATATTAAGAGAAAAAAGCGAAGAAAATGCATTTGTTCGCATCAAAGGATGTTCTCAACATTTGGCAAAGGAAAAGTTTTCCTAGGCTACCCGTTTGTTTGGAATCGCAATGATACGTGTTCTTTCCTTTAACTTCAGTAGGAGGAGATGGACGAAGGACTTTATTGTGTTATCAGTGAAGTTTCGAAGACGATGTGCCGTAAACTATAACTGAGCATGCTTGTTAACATCAAGAATAGTGTTATTGTACTGATCGGAATCAATACTTGTTTTGAAATAACAACCATGGTCTCAGTTTAATTGAAATATTTTCTTTACTAGCTGAGTTCACATAAAAGCAAGTGAATAAGAATCTTTTGATTATAAGGTAATGGAGTGAATGTTTATCTGGTGGAGAAGAAGTGACAATATCAGCTAATAGGATATTGCGTCTTTCAACAGTTTTTAATCTTTTTGATGAACTAGGTTTGCATGATGCAAACATAGTAATATATCTTTTTGGAATGAAAGCTACTTTTATCTTCGTGATTAGCCTTCGTGATGTGGCAGCTGTAGAATGAATCTTTCTTGACAGTCACTAACGAGTTCGTTTACCAGTACGCTATGGTAATCACTGGTAATTATTTCTTAGTCGATTTATTATCTCTATCAGGTTTCCACTGACAAGGTTATATCATTAATTGAATCTTCTTCTTGCGATTTTTATTTTATCAGCTTTAGAATATATTAGTTTTTATGATCAGCATCGTTTGTATGTTTTGTCTGAAATTGACAGAGCGGCTTAGTTATTACGTAACTGCGAGAGATTACAAACGCGCAAGTGACAGAGATAAATTAACGAAACATCCATTTTATACCTCGAATAGAATTTGTGTAAAGTGCGAACTGAAATACAACGGAAGTTCCCCATGTAGGTTTTATCGCCGCACTGTAAGTGCATGCATATTTTTTTAATGACATCCTATATTAAGGAGTTTCCACCCTTCGTAATACACATGTTTTTCGTGTCGTCATTTCCGTATTGCGTATCGGGCATTCCATTACCGTAGTGTAAATTATAGTAACACCGGGTAAACAATAGTACACGTGCGTGACGTGATATGTCAACACCCAATATCGAGACTTAACTTGGAAATCGGACATTAATTAACTCACGGGAAAACACTGACATACGATCAGACGACTTCAAGAAGGTCGTATATGAGGCGCCTGGAATGCAGACTGATGTGTTTTGTTTACCAACCTCACCTGTACGTATCACGTGCTAACAGTAGTTCACAAGCTCTTGGTCGCTACGACTTTTGTTGTCGAGCGAGTTACGCTCTGTCAGATAAATCGGTTCACAGATGCAATTACAATAACTCTTTGAAACTAGTGGTTTGTAAAATATCAAGATCCCTATAAAATGCAAGTGCATGTGCGTGCACGTAATAACAGCATACCTTGCGATAGCCTATGGTTACATATGTACCTGACATGTTAATATACCATGCGTATTCAGGCTATGTAATGATGTCCAAAGTGTACATGATTGAGAGTAATTTTGTTCCATAAAAGAACAGTAAATTGACAAATAAATATAGTAATTTAATTTATTTCCGTCGTTTTTGGTATATTAAATAAAATAAGTGTCATTGTATAAATTCTATCCCTCTGCAAAAAGTTCCGATTTTTTTTCAAGGTAGACAACTCTCATTGTAACACATCTTATATCTCGTTCCGCTACAAATGTGTAGTCTGTAATATTTACCACGATGCGCACGCATCACGTCAGAGAATAAAACAGTCGTCCATGATTGATGTTGTTTGAGTTCCCCATCCAGCATCCAGCCGGTAGTTTAGATGATTACATCTATAGATTTAGTGCGGACATGAAACACTCATCAGGATCAAAATAATTGTAACATGTAAAATTAATGAATTATAAAGACTTTGTGTGTATTTGGTTCAATTTTTCACTCTTTTTGTATGTAACTATGTGTCCTGTTTGATTTTGGCTTGTATTTAGTAACGTTTATCCATATAGTTTCAATAAAAAACGCTTTTTGTAACATGTTGTAGATATTTTATGATAAATAAAATATTTGTAGGGTTGATTAGCAATGTTTCTTTTCATAATTTTATTGTTGTAATAGTTTTGAACAATATTAATGCCACACGCTCAAAAAATGTGAAAGTGTTGAATTTGACAAAAATTCAATTTTTCGGTAATTTTTACAAATAAATCCCAAGTTTATCGGAATGCTTAGATTTTCATAAAATCATCTCTACATAGTGACATAACCATCATGTGAAACTTTCATTGAATTCTGATGGCTGTATAAATAGGCGATAGTCTGTCTAAAACCGACCGTTGTATAATATTGAACTCCGTTTTGACTGGAAATTAAGTATTTCTTTAATTATAATGCAAATTAAACCTCAACAATAGGAAACATATTATTGTTTTCTAAGGAAGACCTCGATCCCTTTGAAGTTACACGTGTTTTAATGTGCCACTTCAATATTAACATTGTCAGGACCATGTTCCTGTTGGTATACTTACATGAAAACCTTTTGTAATGCTAGTTGGCTAGCGTGACAGTATTACCGAAAGCCGTTCATATCAAATACCATTTCTGATTGAATTTAATTGAGTAGAAGCAACAGAATCCGCTTTTAGAGGCTTTTACAACACGATAATATATCTGATACGGGGTAAATATAACAAGAACTTTACTGACAGTGACAGCGAAATCTCGTTGGACTTCTGGATTGGAATTTTAGCGCGTGCGCGTTCCCACCAGTGGGACCAACACTGAAAACTGACACATTGTACTGAAATAATCCCCATTTACGAACATCCACAGCAATGATAGCGAAAGTAATCCCAACCAATTGATCTAATTTCAAATACGATTCTTTTAATCAAAAGAGAAACCTAATACAAATTGGCTAAACCGATGATAACTTTTTTCCGCTGATTCAATTTTCAGGAGAAAGTGCATGTCTTCTGTGTGTAAAAAGTCATGATACAGTGTATTTAATTAATTGGAGTGGTGTCGCTCTAGCTCACCGCCTGCCAGAACTGATGGGCCTCGGTACACCAGTTATAAAGGTCACTAGGACCCCCCGAGTTATCTCACCGTCACGGACACGGTAGGTCACTCACCAACACGCACTCTGCACGAGATGTGCACTTCTGTTAATGTCAGACTGATAGTAAACTCAAAACAATGGCAGGAATGCAGGGTTTTCGAATTGAAATAATGGTAGGAAGTACGACATTTTGAATTGAATAGCCATTAAAAACACCAGACAAAACAGTATGACATCTCGAGAAAACCATAAGTATGTGCATCTGTGAATAAATAGTGTCTTCTCACTATGTCATTATAGTAGTTATGACTGCTAACCCGATAGAGAAAGTGCCGGGTAACCGAAAATTGTAGTTCAAGGAACATTTAAATACAGATTTAAACACTCGTATTCTTAGGGGCTGTGGTGGGCAAGTGGTTAAGGCGTCTGACATTCTGCTACCACTAGGCCTCCACCACTGGGTCACGGGTTCGAGACCTACGTGGGGCAGTCGCCGTAAGGCGGTGGTTTCTCTCCGGAAACTCCGGCTGTCCCCCACCACCAAAACCTGGCACGTCCTTAAATGACCATATTAAAACACTCGTATTCATACTACATGCCCAAACTTTTCTTGGCGTGGCTGTATAAGTAATACTTAACACAGAAGGCAAAGTAGAATCATCTTACTTCAAATGTAAGCTTGAACAAAGAATCTGAGATTGAGCACGGGAATGGTTTTATAAAACAGGCCATGTATTATATATAGCATCAGTCATAACTACGAAACGCATAGGCAACTCTCACTATTGTATTGATTTCTGCGACACCAGTCTCTGCAAAAATGACCTTTGCAGCTTCGTGATGCAAAAAGTGTTGAAATTAAAACCTACATATTGTAGTTTACACTTTCAAAGATCGATGTGTCACGACATTCCTTTAGATATCAAAATTCGAGACAAAATACCCATAACATTTTCCGCTTAATGAAGCAAGGACTGTCATGTAACTTTCGCATAGGGTATTTCATTACTTTGTATAATTACTGACATAATTTCATATGAAAAAATGACAAGATTTCCGGGTCTCACAATTGTAAACAGTGATGTCGAACTATGCTTAAGATTTTTATTATTTGAAATATGAAATGGCTTAACATATTTGTTCTTGCAAAATACATCTTACCGCATATCACGTAACCGTTACAGTACGAAATGATTACATTGCTACTGTACTGATAGAGCGATGGAGCAGAGAACTAGACGATCGTCTTGCTCTTCACCAGACACTATCAGTAAACCAGGAAAAAGGAATACACGAACCTAGACAAGAGACGTTGTGTACGGCTGGTGGTACGGGGTGTGATTGGTTTGGTTTGATTTTATTGTGTTTAACGTCCTATTACATGTAACAGCTAAGGTCATTTAAAGACGTGCCCCCATGTGTGTTGTGTAAGCGTGCATGTGTGCATGTGTGCCGAAGACAGTATATAATAGTGTATTTGCCGTCTAGTGATAGCGCGCACCTGATGCCGACTTTATAGTGCCATCTCACTGAAATACCATAGCGAAGGCACCAAACACAGCATTCCGCCCGGTCACATTATACTGACAATGGTTGTTGCCATTACCCTTACCCTTACACATGCTTTATCCAAATAACGAGGATGTGGAGGCGATCATACTTTAGAGATTCCACACTTCACTAGAAAATGTTTGGATGAGTGTATGCAGCGCTATAATTGAAGGACCATGATATCGATGTGGACCTCCTGCATAATCGGGAGCGGTTTCTTCCTGTTTCCTGTTTTAGAGATATTGAAGCATTGAAGTATAGACCTGATGTTTCCCACTGCATGTTTGTCCTAATTAATGTAAGGTTTTGGGTGCAGCATTCGGGGTTTTCTGGGTTTGCTAAACGGAAAAGTACATGGAAGAGACCTTATTTGACTCCCAATTGTAACATCTCGGATATTTTTGGTTTCCCTATCTGCCTGTCTTCTTTCTTTTCTATACACTTTCACTTTTCAGCGGTAGCCTCAATCAAATAAACAAACAAACAAACAAACAACAAATTACGAATTCTTACGGTTCCAGAATGTACACATACGTAACGCTTACAGCCAACAAAGGTCAGAATACATTTGCTATAGTCAAGATACAAGATAGAAGAAACTTTATTTAACGTCGCATATGGGTAAACAAGGGACCTAAGCTCTTGAGAGCTATTATTGCGATAAACATATGTAAAAATAACAATAACATATTACATTACAAGTAAAGGGAGATAATCACATATATTAATAAAAAAAAACCAGTAATAATCATCACAGAAAAAGAAAGTTACACATCTCAGGTTTCTAAGTGATTGGGAGTCCCCTACCTGCAAAATCCCCCGAATATATATATATTAAAATAGTGTTAATATATGAAAAGCATTAAATGTGATCACAGATAAGTAGTATTCAGAATAGGTAAATAAAAGACATAGTTAATAGTAAATGAATACTTGTATATCACACAAGAATTACTTAGGACTTAGGATTAAAACACTATGAAGTGGAATATAATACAATGCTTACATAGCAAAGAATAAAAAATTGACAGAATATTTTTGTTTTTGTAAAAAAATATATTTTAGTATATATGGAATTAAAATACAAATAAGATGCAGCAAAAATATAGAATAGAATTAAAACATATAAGAAATAAGATAAGACAATAAAAGTATCACACAATCCAAAATGTCAGGTGGCAGAGGTAACCAGGGCACATGTACAGTATGAAGTATCACTCTGCAGATATTGCAAAGGCCGATGGGGCCATCCCAGGAGTGGACCAGCCTCCTGAATTCTTTGAAGTTTTCAACTTTTCTGAAGTCATTTGGGAGACTGTTCCACACCCGGGCGGCCTCAAAAGCAAACGATTTATGTCCATACTTCACAGTGTTGACACTGGGCACCTCTGAAGTATTTCCTGAAGCCATAATTAGACATCTTAATATTTTCAAGATTATGAATATACTCGGGAGAAATTTTGTTTATAACTTTTAAAACCTCACAACCCATTTCCATCAGACGCCTTACATGAAGCCTGTCGCTGTTGGTAATACTGAGTAAGTGTCTGAAGGATGAGTTGTGATCATTATGTATAAACCTTAAAGCTCTTTCTTGTATCGTTTCTAGCTTTCTGACACTCTTCATGGAACAAGAGTGCCAGACTAAAGAACAGCAATTAAAATTTGAAAGATATGAGCTCCAAAGTTTAAAAATGAATCAAAGTTCACACCTAAAAGTTTGACAACACTGTCAGGAACAATATCTATTTCGCCAATACTAAAAGACTGTATAGCATCTACTGAACGTTTCCCTATACAAATGGCCTGGAATTTATCAGGGTTTGCTTTCATCTGGTTTAATTTAAAACAGTCTATTACATTTTGACAGTCATTTCCAATATTATGTTTTAAAGCATCTAGGTCTTTATTTGATTCACTGACAGTGTTGTCGTCTGCATAATTAGATAATTTACAGGATGTCACATATAAAAACATATCATTTACAAATACATTAAAAAGCAAGGGTTCTAAAATAGAACCATTGGGTACCCCCTTCAGCACTTCCAACCAGTTACCGCATTTGGAGCCAATTTTTACCTGCTGCTTCCTGCTGCTCAGATAGCTGGACAACAGGTTAACTGAGGCTTTGCTCATGCCATAGGCCTCCAGCTTACCGGCCAACAAGTTATGAGGAAGACAGTCAAAAGCATTGGATAGGTCCATCAGTATGGCAGCGAATTACTCATGGTTGTCCAGGGCTCTACGCCAATCCTCAACAGGGTGGATTGACACCCAAATCCTGGTCGGAAGGCTGCAAGGAAAGGATGAAAAACATAACTAAAAAAGGCGGTCAGTTCATCACACATGGTTCTTTCAAAAAAATTCTATATACAAGGAAAAATGCTGACTGTTCGGTAGTTTTGTATATCTAAAATATCCTTTTTCTTATAAACAGGAATTACCTGTGCCAGTACAACAGGCTCGAAGGAGTTTTGAAGAAATGCCATCGATACCAGTGGCCTTCTTCGCCTTCACCTGAGAGATAGCCTTTTAAACCACGAAAGGAGAGACATTATTAAAACAAAACATATAGCTGGAAAAGTGCAGAAAAACACGATGTGGAAATAGAGAATATGACATTGATCGATTTAACATCTCGGAAAGATCAATTCGACCATCGGCAAGGCCAACTAATTTGTCGCTTGAGAAATTGGAATATGAAAAAATAAATATATCTGTCGAAATTAAAACTGGCACGACACTCGAACAGAACGCTCATTACAGGAGGCCTCGCAAAACACCGCCTAGGTTTCGTCGCCAATTCCCCTCAATTGAAATCTGGTTATACGGCATCATTAAGCTGAAAAAGTCATTGACATATTCCGTTGGCCAAAATTATTTCAAATTAACACTACTATGAACGATGAATGTGCCATTGTCACCGAGATATTAGTACCATTTGAGTAACATGTATCAGTAAACTGAAATAGAGTACGGCAAACTGACAACCCGGGGATGACGGGTGAGCTGAGAAAGGCTATGAAATAAGGCTAAAGAACTTTAGTTAATAAAAAACACTATTGCCTCCGACAGGCTTAATGTAAAAAAGATGAAAATAAAAACTACAATGTCTTTTGGTGCCAAATAAATGTTTTATCGATAATTTATTTGGATGGTTACATTTAATACAAGAGGCCCAGGGGCCTTAATAGCTCACCTGGTATTTTATTTTTCAATTTAAAACCTGCTGAGTACCATTCAGGTTTATCAAAGGAGTACAAGTAACAAAGTTGCATCTTCCATTTATAAATATTCAATTCCCTTTGCCCAAAGATTCTCTAAAACAAGTTTGGTTAGGTTAAAATCCCTTCAACGGTACAGAAGGAGAAGGATCTTTAATGTTTTCCTCTATTTCCCCTAATGGGCCCCACTAATCTGCCCCAAAGAAGGGGAATCCACACACCTCAGTTTAAACAAAATTGATTCTTTTCTCCCTAAGCATGCTTCAGACTGCATTTGGTTTAAATCCCTTCACTTGTATAGTAGGAGAAAAAAAATCCTCTATTTCCCCTATTGGGCCCCGCTCCTATGCCGCCAGAAGGCCCACACCCTCCGTTTATACAAACTTGAGTCTCCTTTGTCCAAAGATGCTCTAGGACAAATTTGGTCAAAATCCTTCAATTGGTTGAGGAGAAGATTTTTAAAGATTTACCTATTTTCCCCTATTTGGCCCCGTCCCTCTGCCCCCAGGGGGACCATACCCTCCGTTCATACAAAACTGAGAACCCTTTGGCCAATGATGCTCCAGACCAAATTTGGTCAAAATCCCTTCATCGGTACAAAAGGAGAAGGATATTTGATGTTTTCCTCTATTTCCCCTAATGGGCCCCACCCATCTGCCCTTAGAAGGAGGCCCACACACCTCAGTTTATACAAAATTGATTCTTTTGTCCCTAATCATGCTTCAGACTGCATTTGGTTAAAATCCCTTCACTTGTATAGCAGGAGAAAAAAATCCTCTATTTCCCCTATTGGGCCCCGCCCCTCCGCCCCCAGAGGGGCCACACCCTCCGTTTATACAAACTTGAGAACCCTTTGGCCAATGATGCTCCTGACCAAGCTTCAGACTGCATTTGGTCAAAATCCTTCAATTGGTTGAGAAGAAGAAGATTTTTTTAAAGATTTACCTATTTCCCCCCTATTTGGCCCCGCCCCTCTGCCCCAGGGGAGTTATACCCTCCGTTTATACAAAACTGAGAACCCTTTGGCAAATGATGCTCCAGACCAAATTTGGTCAAAATCCTCTGAGCCGTTCAGGTGAGCTAAAAATGCAAACAATTTTAGCAATTACTTAAAACAACATATAACGCTAATGAAGAGCTTCCCCTCTTCAGATATCCCACCGCTTTATACGATTAAACCCAGTTTATGACAATATAACTACAAACGATTTTTTATGTACATTTTCTATGAAACAATTATACAAACATGCGCATTATCGAATATTAGTATTATTTAATTCATATTGTATAATAAGGAGACGACAAACACAAATCCCAAGTGTTGCAATAGGGGAGGCAGATCAACTATAGTTTCATCAATGTCCTCTAGAAGACACAGAACATAAAACCTCGATTTCCTGCATGGGATAGAAACGAGACAAAAATACCCCACTTTTTTGGATTATTTTATTTGTTCGTTTGTTTTTATCATAGTGGAACGAGATATGTAAAGAGTTTTTAACAAATGGTTAAAACTTGAAGACAAATGGGATGAAATTCATATTATAAAATACATATAAAAAAATGTCCCATCCTACCTAAACCCCGCTGTTAATAGAGTCAATGGAATAATAAGCAATTAGATTTAAGAAACAACTCAGAATACGAAATACCAAAGTGTCGGTAACTGCTGTATGACTTTTTCTCGTGCACATATTTAACATGAAGATGTGGTTAGACGGCAATCTAAAGATTAAGGAAACTTCACAAAAAGGTTAAATAATTCAAACAATTCTGTAATAAAACATTTTGAAGGTAAAAGAAAGATGAATATGGTACATTAGATACTAGACATGGCTCTTATCATAGTCGCCCTCAAGTAATTGATTTAACGGTACCACGTCCCTTTTGCTTTTTAAAGGAGATATGCTCTAATTCTGAATCAATGCTCATGGAGCGGTTGGATTTTCCACTCAGGGGTCGACAGAAAGGAACAACAATCGACTGTTGTGTCATGTATACTTAAAAGGTAACGGCCATACGCCTAAATTGCCACAAGTGTGTTCTATGGTTAATAGGATTCTTTATCAAATATTTTATCTCTATCGGGTCCGTCACTCCAATTACCTTTTTTGTGTGGTAAAAAGTCGATAAACCCTTACCAAGCAGAACTCCTGAGACAAATGGTATACACTTTCGTGACATTCAATGCAAACTTGATTTCCTTCTGCCGGCATAACGTAGATCAAAGTCAATAATACAGAGAATTATCAGGTTATATTCCCCAGGGTCAATATCCAACTGACACTAAAACAACTGTAATATTAATGTGATCGCATTATTCTGGATGTATGTTATTACAATATGGCCATCATATTGAACTTATTATGATATCTGATATATAAAGTGGGTGAGAAGATACCGTTCACAGTGTATAAAACCCTCACAGAGGGATACGGTGTAAAGACATCTGACATCCCGCCATTGGTACATTGTAAAGCATAAATTGACATATCTATACTCTATCCATGGACGAGTTAGCTGTTTTATTTATTTTATCAATGAAAGCTATTACAATTGACTAGTACCCTTTGATTTATAAACCGTATATTTCAATTTAGATTAATCCAATTCTCATGAAGTTTAGGAGTCATGTCGGACAGAGTCCTTCGCTCGAACAAAGTCGTCTGGGTCGCGACTCCCTACTGCAAAACAGACTATGAAATACAGTTTTGTTTCACAGCTGATGAAGACATCGCGTCTAGCGACCGGTCACTAGTTTGAAAACATGGATGCCCGGTTTGTTAATTACCTGTACAATAATATACATAGTTTGTTAATTATGTATACAATAAGATACAATGTTTGTTAACTACCTGTACAATAGGATTCAAAGTTTGTTAACTACCTGTACAATAAGATACAATGTTTGTTAACTACCTGTACAATAAGATAAAAAAAGTTTGTTAATGACCTGTACAATAATATACATAGTTTGTTAACTACCTGTACAATATGCTAAAGGTTTGTTAACTACCTGAACAATATGATAAAGGTTTGTTAACTACATGTACAATATGATAAAGGTTTGTTAACTACCTGTACAATATGATAAAGGTTTGTTAACTACCTGAACAATATGATAAAGGTTTGTTAACTACCTGTACAATATAATAAAGGTTTGTTAACTACCTGTACAATAGGATACAGAGTTTGTTAACTACCTGTACAATATGATAAAGCTTTGTTAACTACCTGTACAATATGCTAAAGGTTTGTTAACTACCTGTACAATAGGATACAATTTTTTTTAACTACCTGTACAGTATGATAAAGGTTTGTTAACTACCTGTACAATAGGACATAAAGGTTTGTTAACTACCTGTACATATGATAAAGGTTTGTTAACTACCTGTACAATAGGACATAAAGGTTTGTTAACTACCTGTACATATGATAAAGGTTTGTTAACTACCTGTACAATATAATAAAGGTTTGTTAACTACCTGTACAATAGGATACAGAGTTTGTTAACTACCTGTACAATATGATAAAGGTTTGTTTACTACCTGTACAATAGGATACAAAGTTTGTTAACTACCTGTACAATAGGATACAAAGTTTGTTAACTACTTGTACAATAGGATACAAGGTTTGTTAACTACCTGTACAAAGGGAAACAAAGTGTGTTAACTACCTGAACAATATGATAAAGGTTTGTTAACTACCTGTACAATAGGATACAAAGTTTGTTAACTACCTGTACAATAGGATACAATTTTTTTTAACTACCTGTACAGTATGATAAAGGTTTGTTAACTACCTGTACAATAAGATACAAGGTTTGTTAACTACCTGTACAATAAGGTACAAGGTTTGTTAACTACCTGTACAATATGTTAACTACCTGTACAAAGGGATACAAAGTGTGTTAACTACCTGAACAATATGTTAAAGGTTTGTGAACTACCTGTACAATAGGATACAAAGTTTGTTAACTACCTTAACAATGAAATAATTCTTGCCATTTCCTGATAAATGTCCAAGCCAACAGTTCGTTTTAATGTACAGTTACCGTTACCATGCCACTGGCTCTCACACTAATAAGTCTACCCAACTCTTCTGACATTTAAAATATCACCTGTCGTAACGCTTTTCTCGTCATTCTAAAGGCGCTGACCTTTGGATGTTAAGGAACTGTAAAACGATCCCTTTTTATATGTCAAAGGACTGTTTGCCTTCATAAACGATATATTTTCCCGATTTTCCTGATAAAGTACATATACCCTCAAACTGCCAACATTTTCATTTTTATTGTTTTCATTATATTTGTTTAATATTTCTACATTTTAGAAAATCAGTTTCATTTTATTCAAGTTTGAAAATCAAGCAATGTTAGAAACGCAGGATAGCACCCACTACTTTGGTAACAAAAGAAAACGTCATAGTGTACACCTACAAGGTATGTAAATCGAGCACTATCAGTTGGGACATATAACGGTATCATATATCCTTTCTGTATCAGTAAATTGAACCAGAAGACAATAATACATATAAATAGTCCACACGTACAATCCGGGTTATTTACTGCCATTGTCATGGCAATACGTGACACATGCAATCTATCGAACAGGTCAGGATCATTCCATAACGGTCCGTCGCTATGAGCCGACCCGATATCCTGGTGATGACATGGGTTAAATGCCAGACGGTCAAGGTGACCTTATAATTGTATAATTTAATTCGTATATATACAAGTAAATAATACGACATGAACAATCGAAACCGACGAGGAGGAGGCCGCTTCCCGGTGGACACGGCGATTACCTGTCTGCGGTCCGTGTGCCGATGTCCAGAAGAATAACAAACGTGCATGGGATGTTTGTTTCATTCACATTTCCATTATTCACTTTGCCATGCACGACAAGAGTTTAAGTGATGTGGTGCCAAGATGGCGGCAAGAAGATCCAGACTGCCTAGCAGACTGTGCTTCCGCTGATCATGCCACGGATGACTGGAATGTGAGGTAGACCAGTTTTTGGAGAGGCAACATCTTACTCACGGAATCAATATACCCGTTTACATCTAGGACAGAGCAACCATAAAAGTGATAAGCTTTCTGTAAACTAAGTTAATTTACTATTACCCGTTAAATAAAGGTAACATTTTGCAACCATTGCTCATTATAATATTTGAACTAAAAACAACAATAACGTTTGTTCTTTAATTCAATTCCAACCTTAGGGTATACGCTATGTCACACTGTTAAAATACTAGCCACTTCTTGCTGACTCGGCTAGGGAAGAATTTTAGCTCATTCGGTAGACCAGTAAAACCAAAGGTTTTGGGTTCCACTCATATCGGAGACATTGAAAAAGTAATTACCTCTGTTACGCGTTATCCTTCGTACGATAAAGACTCGGTGTCAGGTGCTGACTTCTGTCAGTCTGATGTCTACACGTTTCAAGTCCAATTAAATTAATCAGTGGGATGGATGGTGTGACAGATGATAGTGTACCTACTCCACTGGGTAACCACCATAACTAAATTATTTTGTTGATGCTAACCATTTATCAGCTCTGAATGAGCCCAGTATTTAATACGCTTGCAGATATAGATTCTTTTTAATTTTATAGAAATAAACGATAGCTACAAGGGCCGATGACCGGTTTACGTAACGTGACCACATATCTGCTCATTTTGTTATCAAGTGATTTTATCTAGGTCATTAATCGTTAATGGATCACTGAAGCAGTAAGCGATATCTAGCTCAGCTAACTGTACACATGCTCTCTGCTACATTTTGGTTTGTGATATTCTCAGATAGTAAAACCGGATAGGCTCGCAAGCTTTACATTCTCTAAAGGTTTGATAGTATTTATATGAATATATTTCATTCCCCCGGCAAACTTGTATGCATATTTACTTATTTCGTTGACGATACACATACATAAATAAAAAAAACGGGTAAAAATATTTTGTATTTACTTAAACCCGTGGACTGTTGCTTTCGAGTTTAACTTTCCAGCGCAATTGTTGTTTGTTTGGTTTGGTATTGTTTTGTTAAATGTTCAAGGACGTGCATCCATGTTGTGTATGCGTGCTTGCATGTGTATGTGCAGAATGCAGGGTATGTTATTATATTTGCCTCCACGTGATAGCGCGGATTGGATGCCGAATCTCGAATAAAAGTAATGTTTGTATCCAGATATCTCCATATTGTTTCATGGTACCGTTACCAGACTATTTAAAAGAGGAATATACCAATTCGCAAAGTCTGAAACAATAACGAGAGCTTTGTATTGTCTATATCACATTATAATGACAACGGGTGGACCAGCCGTTAAGAAGGGAATAACAACTACCAGTGTTAAGGTTTGGTATGTGCTAGCCTGGGGACAGAACCTATTGCCTTCTTCACTTGGGCAAACGGTCAGCATTAAAGACAAATGTGAGGTATTTCCCAACTAAGAACTAAGAAATACAAGGTAGCTAGAAGTAGAGAGAAATATTCAATAATGCAATTGGTACAACAGATTTATTTTGGTCCCCTTTGCGTTAGGGCACAAACTCAAACCCAAAATTATGCAGGGGGTTCTCACATTGATCACATCATACGACACTTGTAGTGGGTAACGGCAGTTGGGTTCTTTTCTCGATCACGGACCTGCAGGGGTAAATATAAAGGGGACAAAGCTCATGGAACATCTGGGTAATTCCCAGAAAAAGCAGCTTTCCTTCGATTTAGAATAGTTTAATTTAACCGTATCGTATTTTTTTTTATACGAAAGCTGTAGTTTTAAAGATATTCTTATACAAATTCTCAAATATTTTCGAAATTAATGTCAAGTACCAATTTTAAGATCGTTCCAAATGTTTATGAACTGCTACAAAAGCCTTGACGGAATGTGACATCTTTATCACATATTCATAACGCGCAAATGTTTATTATTCAATATTTGAGCTTTTCTTTTCAGAATGCAGCTAATGCTTAACTAGAAAATAACGGATAACTGCAAAAAAAACAAAAACAAACAACATCATATTGGACAACTTGACATAGAGAAACAATAAAACAATAACGGAAAACTAGACAATTACGGACATATGTATAATTTCGGACAACTATGCACTATTGCACAGTAAGGTACATATGTAATGACCGACAGCGACGAACCAACAACGCAAATGACTCTAGGGAAAAGAGGCAAAGGTCTCGTGCTATGATATATATATATATATATATATATATATATATATATGGGGTAAAGAAGTAATTCCAACAGTGTGTATATATATGGGGCAATATATATATGAAGAAGCCCTAGAAGGCAGAAAGGCCTAGCGGACGATCTGAAAAATTTGTATTATTCTATATATATATATATATATATATAAATAAGATTAACGACCAACTAAAAAAACTAGCTGCTTTCACCCTTCACAGGGCTCTTCAGGTTTATTCAAAAGAACCTATTGAATATTCTTTTGAATAAACCTGAAGAGCCCTGTGAAGGGTGAAAGCAGCTAGTTTTTTAGTCGGTCGTTAATCTTATTTTTTCTATATTCACTTCCTTCACATGGACATTTAATCCTTTTTTATTTTTATTATATATATATATATTTTAAATATATAAATAAATAATTTAAATAAAAGGAACGTCTTTGTCATTTCTCATATAAGTAAATTTTGCGGCATTGAAGCACATTTCAAATGATATTGTTCATCTATGGCTAAGAGAATTTCAACGTAATCTTTTGAAATAAAATACAGTTTTTTTCAGGTGAATTACAACTCAACTGTCCCTTTGTGCAAAAATAGCACTCATCATTGGTGCTAATTGTGTGTCTATCCGCCACTATAGAGGTCGTTAATCAATAAGGGCCGTCTCTCCACACGTTGGCGGGGTAACGACCTGTTTCTGCTCTCAGACTCACAGCCTTATTGAATTAGTTCACACAATCAAGACTGTCACAGTAGCCTGATTTGTTTACTTTTGTACGACTTTCACATGATTCCATGCTTGTCCGTCATTTCTAAAGTTCTTCAAGGTCTCTGCATTAATCTGTTGTTATTGAGGTTCGTCCATTTTTTGTCTCGTTACAATCGAAAGAATCAACTAACCATTAAAAGGCGTCACAATTTCCTGCATTGCGGCATCGAAAAGAAACCGATTGTTGTCCCATTGTGACGTCACGTACGCAAAATTGGGTAATAAGACTACATTCCTTACATTTGTTTACTGCCCTGGACAGTTCTGTCATATACTCGCAGGAATGAGAGACTATACTTACAGTTATGCAGTAGAATGCACGAGTTTACATATACAATGTTTTATATGCAGGTATTCCAATTGCATACCCCATTAACTTTTCACCCAAGAAGGTGCTCTGGTAAGTGTGCTGGTGAATTTGAGAAAACAGTTTAAAGAGATTTTCACCAGTAAAATTTAGTTTTATACTATTTAAAAAAATATATAAGTTAGAAGTGGATGTTTGGGGTTATTCTAAAACAGAGTCAGTATACGAATGTATTGAAAAATTGAATCAATATGTAAAATATGTGAATATTTGTATATTTATTTGAGATTTCGCGTCTTCCCATGAACTGATGTCACATGAAGGCGGGTGCCTAGTGAGAAACTACAGAAAACAAGAAATAAGCAAAAACCTACATATTTGCAGCAGATCGATTTTGCTTTCGTTTACGTCCGTTTAACATTATGTGCCTGCTACGATACAATGCAGTAGGATTCAGCAGGTTTTTCTTTATCAGAACCAGAACTGGCCGCAAATGTGAATTTTGTCTTAAGTTCAGATCAACATTATGACAAGTAATAATGCTGGTAACATATCAACATTTCATTCTGTATTGGGTATACAATTAACAGATACCATGACCTTTTTTTGTACTTTGTGTACGCCCGAGCCAAACAACAATATAGCATATCACATGAAATTGTTCATCGGGTATACAAGCGCTCGTGCACTTAGAAGAGATAGAATTCAGAACATGCGCTATTTACCTAATTGATGAATATTTATAACGTCTCGTTAATTAGCTTGCTGGAGTGGAGCAGACAGCGTGTGGTTTAAAGCTGATCAACACTGATTGTTGTTTAACACGAAAAGTTCTCGTAGATGGACATGTTCATTTTGACTCATTGTGAAATTTATTTATTTTTTCGCTTTAAACACAAATTACAAAAGTGAAATTGAAAAAACCAAATTAAATCAGTAAATTGAAACCATGTATGGTCACCTGGTAATTTCTTTTTAATTATAAAAAAACTGCAAAACTCTGCTGATATTTTTGTTCGAGCTGCGTTCGATTAACACGGAATTAGTTTGCATTTGTTTAGCGTCCTATCAACAACTTAGGTCATTTATAAACGTTCCTCAATGTGTGTTACGTATGCGTGCTTGTGTGTAAGTGAGGTGGAGGTATGGCAAGCTGGTGTATTTACCTTCTTGCAATGACGCGAATCTGAAGTCGAATTTTGAACACTTGTTTTTTGCTGAAATAGCATGTCGAATGTCACGTTATAAAGTCAACAGGTTAAACAGTTTTGTCATTTCCCTTCAACTATTCAGGCCTGGGGATAGAGCCCATTCCATCACCTCACTTGGGCAAACGTTCCAACACCAAGGGGAAATGTGAGCAAGACAAAGCAAGACAATAGAAACCAACGGTTGTTTGGAAGAAGGGAAATGTTGTAAAGGGGGCTGCAATTCAATTTTGATTTCTTTAGAGAGAGATTAACAACATAGTTTTAGAAGTAAAAATCATTCATAAATGCCGTCTTTTATAAGAGGTTTAAAATACCTGTGACTTATCATCGTGCATGCGCACGGTCGAGAATATTGTTTAAGAGTCATTTTTTGGAGTAGTACATTTAGGTGGCGTGAACAATGACACGAGCGCTGTGCTGTATGTTACTGCATTGCCTACTCTTATCTACTCCCAGAATGCTCGCAGGCCGGGCCTTTAGTCGACTATGAATTCCGGTTTCTTCGGCATTCATGTTATCGTGTTTCCATAAAGATAACAGTGAAAGGAAATGCTGTTTTTTGCCTTTCCTCTCTGATTGTAAACACAGATAGAGGTAGACCAAGTGTCAACACATAACACAAAAGTGACTGATCTACAACAGGCTTGGGCGTTTACGTTGATATCATTTCTCAGAATGTAGATTCAAACCTCGCCACTAGTGAGGTTTTTCACATTTTTAAAATACATACGACAGACAAAACCGACAGATAGGATAAGTCGATTTCTGATAATATCTTTTGAAGTGATGACAAGTTAATTTGAATTATTTCACATAATGGTCAAAGCTTTCTTATTAGTGAAACCGAAAACAGATAACTGTTTATTCTTATTTTTTTAATACCAGCAAGACCAAACAAATAACCTTCTTTCTAAAGGGAAATTATAAAGAAAACAGCTATATGTTGAAGACATATCATATAACAAACACAATTCTACTTCATGACCAAACCATTATATAACAGCTGTTGTATGCTTGTAGGAGTTCAATCACGATTGCATAACATTCAACGTCGCATTTAGAAATAAAAAGATGAAGCCCCTACTCCAATATTTCCTCAGATTTTGAATAAGGGAAAATTTGCTTTTTTATTGCTTTCATTTTAATGATGTATCAGGTGTTTTAGCTATAATTTGACTTTCATGCTACGGCACATTTAAGAAGTGGAAACGCCAACACATTCTCGCCACAAATAAGTTTAATTTTATTTCTGAAACGAGAGTACAAAGGAAAGCATATTGGTTCTGTATATTTGATAAATCTCGCAATATCAAGTACATCTAGGTGAATGAAAGCTACAGAAGTTTGGAGAAACCTCTTCCAGTGTTAAAGACGTACATGTAACATGAAATAAAAAATATAGCGTCGATTATGTCAACATGCTTCAATCATAAATGGAGAACTTTTCATCATAACAAAACTAATTACCAAGATACAACAATTAAGTATGCGACGATGAGGAGGATGGGCGAGTTAACTGTAGTAACAGGATGTAGACGATGTCCAGTGGGAAAAAGACCATAGCGTGGTGTCTATTCATATAAATGATCCCTATATGTGTTGTGTCCAGCGGGCAAGGCGGGGCCCAACATTTGTCGGTATTACAATTGTCCGGACATGAAGCCAGGGTACGACAGAAGAAGATTGCATTTGATATCTTAATAGAGCAGTCGTAATTGTGCCCTACAGGTAAGTGTCTATCAATTTATGGACGATTATCCAAAATGACAAATTTATTCGGAACGAGCCCACATACATGTAATATGAACAAATATGGCGAAAATCTTGGATAAACGTAAATGCCTAGCTACACAGAACATTTCGGTTGCCATATTGCCATATAGCACAGTTGGTTGTGTCCTATTGACCAAAAGGACGTATGTTCTCAACTCTGTCTGCCAATATGATTACATTACTCAAGTATGCTGATTGTCCTAATAAAATAAAATGTATGAAATATAGCAGCACCGATACTGGGGATATAACAATGTATAACATATAAGTAGCTCATGGTCTTAAATCTCTAAGACTGGTTCTTTCACCTCTTATAACATGGTGTGTTAGTTTGTGCTTGCTTTTGCTTTTAGTTATTCATTATTTACGGCTTACACATTTACTTTCGGAGTCACAATTGGGAACTTAAATAATTTTTTTCTGATAATGATTTTTTTTTATCAATTTGTATATATGCATGCTAAGCAGACTGCCATCAAATATGCAAATAGAAAACGATATGATTTCTCTACACAAAGATAACTCTAGATGGAGAATACTATGTTCCATGTAGGAGTGCACGGTGAGCTGTACCAACAGAGGGTATTGGTAAGTAAATACCTCATATAACATATCCAAAGTACTTTATGGGGTGAATAACATGCACTTTTTTTTTTTTATATATTTGTAGACCTCGGGCTCTCATGCCACATTACAAGCGTTGATGATAGGCGTATTGAATGCTGAAATGGCCATGGATACCCATGTCTAACACACATGTAGAGGTGTTCAGGGACGTAATTAGTGATAACACGGTCATTATTTTAACATTTTTCCGAGCACTATCACGTTAGCTAAGTTTTGTGGACATTTCCCCCTCGACTCATAGCCCGATGCTGTCAAGCATGTGTCGGTAATCCGTAAAGCCATTGTCATTTTCCCGCTGAGAGGCAAAATATTACATCATATAACTCTATCGGGCATGTTATTAGAAAATTATTTGAAAACCGAAGATAACGTTGCCAATAGAAAGAACTGATGTGGATATTGAACAAACATGAACATATGAAGCAAAATAGAAAACATAGAATATCTCTATATTAATAACAAGATATCACACGGGAAGAATGCTTCCTCTTTTACTGGTATGGATATTTACATATCTCTTACTTATTGACCATTTCAACGAAACGCGTAGTAGAGAAGAAAACTGGAGGTTGATGTGATGTAATTGGTGAGTAGTAGCTATATATAGTGAGTAGTGTTAAATCGTACAAAGACATGACAACACAGCTGGAGGTTATATTGGTTGGCGCAAGATACAGGTTACTGTGTTACTGGGATGTTTAAAATAGGGCAGCAATGACTAGCGCTATAAACAAGAATACACGCATTACATGACAGAAGATATTCCAAACGCCAATAACTTGTCGACCCATACTAAAACCCGATAAACTATGCCATGTTAAGACTGCGGGGCTATCTTTTAGTCACTTGCTATCTGACCCAGGGCGGCTTTGTCTCTGTGATCCATACACCACAATCAGGCCGGATCCTGCGGCACGTCGCTTGTCATTGGTACATAATTGGAGCAATCTCCGCTGAATCAGTCCAATTTGGAAGACGTCCCTCCGAGGGTTAACATTGGACCTTGTACAAATATCTGATGATGTCTGACATATCTGTTTTACTCGAACCCGAAAAAGAATAGGTCAATAGCCATGCCCGTCAATCATATAAGACAACCAAGACTCAGTATTTCGTTTGCTTAACCAAGAAATCAAAATAAGACGTCTAAAGATAATTCTGAACTTGTTGTTAAACCACGGCTATGGGTCCCATGGCGATTTGCTTGATGACTGATACAGCCACCTTTCAGTAGAAACTGATGTTAAATGTATAAGATGAAGCATTGTTACCGTGTGGGTAATCTAACTCCGTATAGCCGTGTTCCGTCTCCGGGCCAAGGTTTAGATCACACTCAGTCAAGTGGCCTGTTTCCCACTGTAAACAGTGACAAAGACATCGGGAGGCAGCTCGTTAAATCATGCCAATGGATGAAAGGTCACAAACGTTGAAAGAAATATAGAATGCCCTACTTCGGAGCGTAGTCAGGTCGTATTTCATTTTCTAGCAAATCATATCGGACGTCAGATCATTTTCCATTGAGTAAGTCACAAACAAGTTGTAAAGAATGAAAGAACAAATCCATTAATAGTTAAAACAAGCTTTTTATAGCGGGAGCTAATTCTGCATTTCTGATTTTAATAAAATATGTTTTGATGGAAAGGTCATAGGGTTTACTGTTCAGGTACCTCTGTTGTTATCATCTGTCCTTTGTTGCTCTTATAGTTCGGTCTCCGTTCTGTTCTGTCTAAAGGTTTGAATGTTTCGTCTGAAAACTAGCCGTTACTGTCTACGTAAAACATTAAACGTTATCCGACTCTGGTCTGTGTAAAGGATATTTCGTCTTTTTCGCAATATTTCTCTGTTCTACCAATTAAAACCTAATAATATTGTTTCATCCCTGTTTTCACTTATACCAACAACCTGTGTTGGCCTGGAAGGACATAACATCAGCTTAAGCGTGGTTGACTCACTGCGCTCGCCTGATGTTAGTTTGTTCAGAAGGACTGGTATGCTGGTTGCTGTTACAAATAGCCAATATGTATACCTACAACACCACACAGAGCGTCAGTTAACATTACTCAAGTTTTCTCGGCACGCCAAATCTTGCCATAACACATTCTTATAGTAGTGGTGTCATTATCTTTTTACATACTGCAGCACGAAAAAGCTTATTCTGGCCACTCAACGAAATATTATGAAATGTTCTTCATTGCCACAGGGCCAGCGCAATTTGTCTCGCCTTTTAAAATTCGTTCACATCTACAGGTCCTCACTTTGGGTACCGTTACGTACTCAATGGTCTGCAACATCTTTCGATTCGTTTTGACAAAAGATAATACCTACCACAAGTGTCTTTGTGGTACTTTACTCTAAATCTGCATAACTTTGTCAATTATAAGTTCCATAACAGTTCGTTCATCTATAAACTGACAATCGAACCTAAAGTGACTTACCGAACTATTAAAAATTCGGTGCTTTCTAAATGTTATTTAATCGACTTTATCCGTCCGTGTGTATTAAGAGATACGATCATGAGAGGTAAGTACCAAGTTAAACGTATCTATTGTTACCAATTTGATCAACAGCAACTGCTACCGATCGCGATCCACCTTTATTTATATCATGATACCGTCGTAAACACCAATGTCTAAAAGTTAATTTGAAGAATATTGTTGACATAAAATCAGCAATCGTACCCAAGTTAAGAACAAAATATTGCAGCGACGATTTTCCTCCACATAAAGTCAGTATTACTGTCCTCTCGACTTTGAATGCTAACTTCATGGTCATCTGGCCATGAACAACACCTATGACATATTGTGTGACTGTGTAAATGTGTGATGTAAAGTAGGTGAAGCTTTACCAACTTAATATTTATTCAGGTCAATTTCTTCATTGTATACACTTCATACGAACACCACTTTTGTTTGGGGTTTAACTTTCTCGTAACAGCTAGGGTCATATGAAAACGGGTGCTAAGGAAGATAACCAAAAAATGAAGTAGTGAGACAAGAAAAGACAAAGATCCCAAATGTTGTAATATGCATCAAACTTAATTCATCACATCATTATTTATATTAAACAAGAGGCCCAGGGGCCTTAATAGCTCACCTGGTATTTTATTTTTCAATTTAAAACCTGCTGAGTACCTTTCAGGTTTATCAAAGGAGTACAAGTAACAAAGTTGCATCTTCCATTTATAAATATTCAATTCCCTTTGCCCAAAGATTCTCTAAAACAAGTTTGGTTAGGTTAAAATCCCTTCAACGGTACAGAAGGAGAAGGATCTTTAATGTTTTCCTCTATTTCCCCTAATGGGCCCCACTAATCTGCCCCAAAGAAGGGGAATCCACACACCTCAGTTTAAACAAAATTGATTCTTTTCTCCCTAAGCATGCTTCAGACTGCATTTGGTTTAAATCCCTTCACTTGTATAGTAGGAGAAAAAAAATCCTCTATTTCCCCTATTGGGCCCCGCTCCTATGCCGCCAGAAGGCCCACACCCTCCGTTTATACAAACTTGAGTCTCCTTTGTTCAAAGATACTCTAGGACAAATTTGAGAACCCTTTGGCCAATGATGCTCCAGACCAAATTTGGTCAAAATCCCTTCATCGGTACAAAAGGAGAAGGATATTTGATGTTTTCCTCTGTTTCCCCTAATGGGCCCCACCCATCTGCCCTTAGAAGGAGGCCCACACACCTCAGTTTATACAAAATTGATTCTTTTGTCCCTAATCTTGCTTCAGACTGCATTTGGTTAAATTCCCTTCACTTGTATAGCAGGAGAAAAAAATCCTCTATTTCCCCTATTGGGCCCCGCCCCTCTGTCCCCAGAGGGGCCACACCCTCCGTTTATACAAACTTGAGTCTTCTTTGTCCAAAGATGCTCTAGGACAAATTTGGTCAAAATCCTTCAATTGGTTGAGAAGAAGATCATTTTTAAAGATTTACCTTTTTCCCCCTTATTTAGCCCCGCCCCTCTGCCCCCAGGGGGGTTATCCCCTCCGTTTATACAAAACTGAGAACCCTTTGGCCAATGATGCTCCTGACCAAATTTGGTCAAAATCCTCTGAGCCATTCAGGACAGGTAGCATATTAAAGGAAAAAGTTGACGGACGCCGGACGACGGACGATGCACCATGGGATAAGCTCACTTGGCCCTTCGGGCCAGGTGAGCTAAAAACAGTAATGCGGACTTGATTAAATTGTCTAGCTCAAGATATTAACACACAAAATGATTCAATAGATTGGTTTACGGTATGGCGGAAACACGAAGTCAAGGAAAAGTGGGAATTAAAGAGTTGTGCAGTAACAAATACCCTTTTACATGTAGTAACGATACTCGTTCTGAATAATGATAAATTTGTCGTTAACAATAAGAGGCTAAAGTCATCTCAGCGATCGTATTGCAGGTTTCATGATTTAAGATATCATTTAAAGTTTGATTTAGAAACGGAAGTTTGGCGTATAAAAATTACAATTGACATGCACAGGAACTGAAATTTAAATTATGCTGCAATTAAACGACGAACTCAAATACCTTTGCAGTTCGATGTCATTACTAGTATTTAAATGTATTGGAAGACCCAGAAGTCACAGGGAGCGTGCAATGAGCCGCTGGCTGCTGAAATACAACAAAATAAATACAGCAATAGTCACGTATTATCTATCCTCATCAGCTAACAAGAAGCATACATGCAAAAGATAGGTACAGTTCAGTCCGCAGGGGCTGAACCCACCCATACGGAGCTCGAACACATGCCATTGGAATATAACTAACGCAAAGCCCTTAGGAAAGAAACAAAGCATAATAATTTAATGACATTGATACGCCGCAGAAGATGTTAACGAAACTTAGTTAATTCCATTAACACCGGATGAAGTAGAAATCAGTTACTACTCTTACCAATAGATCAATCTTTCCCACGGTCAGAAAGGAGTAGTTGTATGAAAACGCGAAAATTACCTAAATGTTCTCAGACAAAACTCAAGAGCTCTCATCATGGTAAAGAATGACAAATACAAGGATATTTTTCAAATAACATTTGAGTCACCAGCGGAAAGGGTAGCTTCATCTTTTAACTCTAAGCCGGGGCATTTCAAATAATAAGCTTCAATAAAATTCAACATTTCACGTTTTCGACTGAGAAAAGTTAAAAGTTTCTATTTACACAATTTAGAATAAAAAAATATGACACTACAGAAAAAAAATGTAATTGAACACAGCTGATAATGATTTTCTATGTGTTTCAACAAGTAAATGCCACATGACATTAAATCAGCGTGCCCTGAATAATTCTTTTCCATGCAACCTTGTTCGAAGTTACAGGAAACTTTCTATAATCATACTAACTCTTCAGCAGAAAGTAATTTGAGATAACATTTTTAAATTTGCTTCTCTCAATTAGACAGACAGCAGAAATTTACTTCACCTTCGTCAACGTTTTCCAGTTACCGCTTTTGAAGACTTACGCGTGGAAGCTATAACTGATGTCATGAACACATGACAGCTGTAATTGATGTCAATTGCACATGGCAGCTAGCTTTATCACTGAAGTTTTATAACATATGACAGTTATAATTGAGGTCAATTACATATACTAAGTAATTGAAGTCAATTACACATGACCGCGACATGATACCTGATGTCATTTACAAATGAGAAATAAAATACATGTCAATTACACATGGTAGTTACATCTATCACTTGTGTCAATTAAACATGAAAAAATATAATTGATATATTTTTATTATACACACGAGATATAAAATACATTACAATTACACATGATAGTTACATATATCACTTGTGTCAATTAAACATGAAAACATATTATTGATATATTTTTATTACACACACGAGATATAAAATACATGTCAATTACACATGGCAGTAACATATATCACTTGTGTCAATTAAACATGAAAAAATATAATTGATATTTTTTTATTATACACACGAGATATAAAATACATTACAATTACACATGGTAGTTACACATATCACTTGTGTCAATTAAACATGAAAAAATATAATTGATGTCAGTTACATATGGCAGCTACATGTATCACTGATATCAATTACACTATATATAATTGGTGTAATTAACACAGGACAGTTTCATGTAACACCATGTCAATTACACAGTATGTTTAATACAAATGACAGCTTTACTAGATGAAATTAAAACATGACGGCTACTGTATAACGGATGTCAATATATTGCGACATGACAGCTATATATATAATTGATTTAAGTTACACTTGAAAGCTACCTGTATCACTGAATCCAATGACACATGGCTGATATAGTTTACATATATTTGTCATTGCGATATGGCAGCTAAAAGGCTTTTAATTCCATTTGACATCTATATAAGATATTATTTGTTTTATTTAACTTCGCATTTCTAATACAATAGAATATAAGCACTGTAGTGCTATTTTTGCGACAAACATTAAGTATAATAACAATCATATGCAGGTAATTACAAAGACTAGTTAAATGACAAAAAAACATCACAGAGGCAAATTAACAAGTAAAACAAGGCACACGAGCAAAGCAGCACATACATAATGACAGACAGGTTGCATTAGAAATTTAAATTCACAACCTAGATTTAAGTCTTCAAAACTTGTATGTTTCACAAGTATTTCTAATGAAGGGAATGAAAGCACAATGACAGTTTAATATGCACACATGCTAATTTAGCAAAACACAACAATTGACAGGATATACACTAATAAAGAGCTATTTAAAAGGGACATTCATGTCAGTTACCAATAAGATTTAGATCTATAAACTTATGTTAGAGCCATTTGATTAAAATATGCTGAATGACATTTCAAATTGAAGATGATTAAAAACAGGAACGACATAAAACATACAAGACATACATAATAGTAAAAGGAGTGACAATATTTTCCGTGAAAGGGGAGAACTCCACTAAAGAGTAAAAAACACGTAGCGTACATGCATAAAAATCAAATATGAGTAAAAACTTGGTGGTAAGGATCCCAAAGGGGGACAACTTACACTCCCTTGTATGTGCAGATAGTTCATGAGCAGACCTGGCTATCCCAGGTACGGATCAGCCAATGAATCGACTACAAAACGAAACTAAAACTGATGTCAATTACACAAGGCGGCTTAAATTGAAGTGGTTGGTATCTATAAACATAAAGCTTCCCTGAAGATAAACTCTCGAGTCCACCTACGTCCACGTGCTTGCGATAAGAAAATTGTTCTCACGACAAAACCTGAAAATACTGTATGATAAACTATTTATCTACCTTATATATTTCTCCATTTAAAAAAATCAACTAAATACCGTGTTTTCCAAATGACTTAAAAATACGTAGAATAAATATCTTTAAAACAATCCTATCGTCATTGGCTTTTTTAGGTGCACATTTACACCTGAAATGGTGTTGTTATTCACACAATATTTCTCCGTAACTTTGTATTGATATGTTTATGACGGACTATTTTCTTCAGCGGATCGCTTTTGTGTGGACACTATTTCCGGTTTCGTACGTCATCTGGCGCGAGCAGACGTTCTTTCTTTCAATCTCAACTTTCTTTTCATACTGACAACCAATGATAATGAATTTATCATGCTTCTGGTAGGTAGTATAAAGTAGTATATAGATGATAAAACGATATATCACAACTCTGTCTTCCTTCACATGATATTGTCTGTCAGATCGGTTGTTAATGACACACTTTCTGGATTTGTCAGGGGGCATTTTTTAAAGGGACCGAGACAGTATTCATGAGATTGTTTAAGCGCTGAAACGCCAACTACCTACAAATTGTTAAACGCAGTTTTTTTTATATGGTCGCGCAAACATCTAAGATTGGTTATTAAGCAGTTAAGTTAGTTTGTGCCTCTAGTTACGCTCTGTACATCTGTTTGAATGTATGAATTTCTTGTGGTCGTTTCTTCTGTTTTGGCGAAGCTAAGATTCCTGTTTTTGTCGTTCTTTATTTTTGAGGTATGATCGAATCGTTTCCTACCGGTTCGATGTTTTTTTTTAAGTTGCTGTTGTCGTCTTTCTTCTGCTTTGAACTCTCCTCAGATCCTGCTATTTTATCTCATTTCGTACTTTGGCTTCCAGTTTTGTTTGTTTTGTATTTGCGGTCTTGTGTACTGTACGTTCTCACTTTGCACTTTTATTTGTTTCAATTATACACCTCATGGACAAAATTATACACATTTTTGGTTTAAACCGTATTATAGTGTGTTTAAGAATTATAGTGAACTAGTTTTAATGCACAAAACTGGTTTAAGGCCGGTTGTATAATTACGATTGTCAGAAAAACAATTAGGAAAATGATAAAAGTGAAATTGAGAAAGGGACAATATTACAATTTAGTAGTGGAATGGTACGCGATCCCATTTATGCAGGTTGCATTGAACGCTGTTTAAACTACCAAGGGATTCATATTAGCTGGCTGCTGCAATCATGCCTTGTGAAGCAACAGTCTAATTAAGTTCCCTCAAACCTGCAGTTATGATCATCGCGTTGAGACAGAGGGTGATTATTAACGGAAAGCACCATAATTTTCCAGGTTTGGTTTGCTTTTATTTGGTTTAAGGTTCTATAAACAGCTACGGCCATTTAAGGCCGTGTGTCTTTGTGTGTATTATATGCGTAAATGTATGCAATTTAATTGGAGTATTGACTCCTAGCGATAGCTCGGATTCGCTGTCGGATTAAGAGTACCAGCCGAGCCAAATTAAACTAAAACTAGTTGCTCACTTTGACACTGACAACACATATGGTTTGTAAGACAGACACAATTCACACAATTTGTATACCAAATACTGTCATTGTGAGAAGGAATTTGTATACGAATTATTATATAAACTATACAATCACCTGAAACATATATAATGAAACACAATAATACTATACTTATTGCTAGCTTAAATGTGAATGGGTTAAGGGATTTCAAGAAAAGGGTCAGAATTTTACACTGGATTACCAGTCAAAAATACAATATTATATGCATCCAAGAAACACACTGCTGCACAAATGAAGACATACATAAAAGGGAAAAACCACTGGAAAGATATATCTAAAGGTGACAGTATCTGGAACAATGGCACAAATGAATCAAGGGGAGTAGCAATGTTATGGAAAAACAGTACATCAACAAAAATTACAGAACATAAAAAAGACAATGAAGGAAGGATGCTATCATGTACAAAGTGTATACTAAAAACAGAAAGCAAACACACTAAACGTACAATATCTATGCACCAAATAAAGGAAATGAAAGGAAATGTTTTAAAGCACTACCCACACATATCATAAATGAACCAGACATAGACACATACTTTCAGATGATTTTAACTGTGTTATAGATAGTTCGAAAGATAGAATTCCTGTTCAAAACAAACATGACACTGGACATAGAGAGTTACATGCACTACTTACAAAATACACCATCGAAGATATATGGAGGAGACGCAATCAAAATTCTAAACAATATTCATTTGAAAGAGGGCAAGCCAAATCTAGAATAGATAATATCTTAACTCCTATCAACCTAGAATCCCAAATAACAGATGTAAAAATCAAACACTGTCCATACAGTGATCCTAATTGTCTATCAATAAGTATAATTTTACAAGAAATAAAAAGAGATCCAGGATTATGGAAATTGAGCAATACAATTCTTGAGAGTGAAATATTTAGTGGTTGCCTACATTTATGTTGGGTGAATTGGAAAAATGCAAAAACATCTGTAGGATATTTATGAATGGTGGGAAATAATAAAAGTAAAAACAAAAGGGGTGGCGATGGAAAGAAACTGAATATTAATGAAAAACAAATTAAGGTAATGGAAAATGAACTGGAAATAATAACTGAAAGTACTTTGAATGATACATCAACTGTTGACAAGATGTATAGCCTAAACCTAAAAATTAAACTAGCCTATAACAATAAAACAGATGCTACACGAATACGATCTAGAACACAAGTCTTTGATGGGAATGAAAAATCAACAAAATATTTCTTTAATCTAGAGTAATTTAATGCAGAACATAATAATAATAAAAGGGGAAGATGGTAATTATAAAACAGGGATACCTAACATATTAAGTGAACAGAAGAAATTCTACTCTAAACGTTTTTAAACTGAGGGATGGGAGGAGGAAAGTGCTAATTACTTATCACAATTTATGGAAGCTTAACTAACTGCAGAAGAAAGTAGAAATATGACAAGGCCAATAACTGACACAGAAATGTTTGAAGCAATATCTAAATTAAATAACAACAAGTCTCCAGGGGAAGTTTGAATTATTGCAAAATTTTATAAAAAGTACTGGGGGCTAATTAAAGAAGAAATTATAGAACTTATTAATGTAATATTTACCAACAACAAATTAACAAACTCACAAACCAAAGAAATAATTACACTAATTTACAAAAAAGGAGAAAGAAAAGAACTAAAAAATTGGCGACCAATACCGCTACCGAACACTGACTACAAAATAACTGCCAAAAGTTTAGCTAGCAGGCTTCAAAAAAATCTGTGAAATTAATTCATACAGATTAAAAACGCTTTTACCAGGGCGTAAAATTATGGATGCAAATAGACAAATTCAAGATATTATAGAGTATTGTTAATAAGAAAATCAGGAAGGCTCTATAATTTTTTTGGACCAACAGAAAGCTTTTGATAGATTGGAATAGGGGTGGGTTTTAAAATGCTTGAAAGACTTCAATTTTGGCAAACAATTCTATGAGTGGGTGAAATGCTTCTAAAAGATTCAAAAACTTGTATTTATACAAACGGATTTACTTCATTTTTTTTAACATTTCTAGATCAGCGAGACAGGGATGCCCGATAGCCCCGATGTTATATACACTTCAGGGCAGAACCATTAGCATGTGCAATAAGAGCACACTGACATTAAAGGAATTAAACTTCCCAGTAATACTAACCAGAGACAATATTGAACATGTTTGCAGATGACACACAATTATAAATAGAACAGAAGAGTAAATAACTAAGAAAAATTGTCTACGATAAGAGAGAAGCCATTTAATGAGGTCCTTGGAAACACAAATAAAAACATTATTTGATAAAATAAAGTGGACACAATCATCAGTAAAATCACTTAGAAATTTATCATGGACACAGTTGATAATGATAAAATATGGCAGGATTTTTTTTTGAAGATACAGAACAGCTTGCAGGTGTGGAAAACTAGAAATCTGACAATAAGTGGAAGAATTCTTATAATAAAATCATTAGTATTATCAGTAATACGATTTGCAATAGAAGCCAAGGGAATCCCATTTAATGATATGAAAGAAATCAATACACTGATCTGTAATTACGTATGGGTTACAAAAATTAACCAAATAGAGAGGAAAGTAGTTTGCAATGATAGAAACAAAGGAGGAATGAGGATTGTATACTAAGAAATTTTCCTAGATACCAAATACGTTGAAACAACATATAAAATTATACTCTCAACACCACAGAGCTGGAACTGTATAGGTAGATTTTACATACAACAGTTTGACAACAAATATAACATGCATAACTACAAGTAAAAATGCCAAATCTCACACTGTCACAAATTCTTAACCTGAAACTACTAGGCAATATTAACAAACAGTTTAACAGAAAATCCCTTACTTTACTGTCTTTTGCAAAAAGTCGAATACACAAAATTAGGGACATTTTGGACAGTACACACAATAAACTCATAGGCAGTATTTCATTGTTAAATAAACTGACCCGCAAACAAAACTGGATAGCTGAATTCACTAAAATAAAAAAGCAATCCCACAGAGATTTCTCTTAATACTAAACAACAAACACAAACAGCCAACCAAACAAAAGAGTTGATATTAAACGAGGATTTAAGTTTAGGATTTTTAAAAGATGGTACATTTTCCACAACATAACCCTGGCAATTGAAAGAGTACACAGTCCAAAGAATCTTGACACCAAATGCAAAACCTAAATCAGAAGAAAAATGGGAAACTCATTTTCAAAAGTAATTTAAATGGAATATTATTTGGGATCAAGTACACAATATAGCAATTCCCTTATAAATGAAAGAGTTTCAATGAAAATGCTTACACAGAATTATATACACAGATCAATCAAAGTACTGAAAGTACTCCAGACACATGCTATATTGATTATAATATTTTAGGAAATACAATATAGTCAGTTGAGATGCAGGTTTAACGCCATTTAAAGTTGCTGAAAATGGTGTGAACGAATACTTACTCTTATCTAATGTCTGTGTTGGCAATAGTCTGAAATGTATTTTCCCTCCGAGGACCAACAAGTACTGCTTCAAGAAGCTTTGGGCTCTGCTTCTGCCATAAATAAAGAGTTAACTTCCGAAGGAATAATTATACGACTGTTGCAATATCTTCTTAATACCTATTGATATAGGGTGAAACATATATTTCCTACAGACCAGCAGCAGTGAACGTGTGTCACAAATCTCTTTAGGTCAACTAGGATTTTACCATGGGTCATATGTCAGTATACACCTCCTCGTATGATTATGTTAATAGTAACAGCATAAAACTTAAATCCATTTCTATATCCTCCAACCGGGGACCGTTGGGAGACTAATTAACATTGTGACATAAACTACAATCTCACTGCAAAGAAATATTGCAATACATGGATCACATCAAACTTCAGTTATCAATTTTTATGCAAAAAATAGGGTAGGCATGTGATATTGATTTTAAGTTCATATTATTCTGGTATTCAAAATGTATTTTACTTATGTTCGTAAATTAGGGGTATAGCATGGAATCCATTCTACAATAAGTCAGTCAAGTGTATTGTGTGTTATCATGAAATGTGCTGAGGCAACAGTTAATTAAAGTCCCACAATTTTTCCAAGTTAAGGGTCAATTAAGCTTTACCATTGCTTGCTAATTTCACATCATGTGAAATGTACTATATTATGTACAAATTCTCAAGCCTCTTGTGGTTTAATACTGCTCTAGCTGTAAGTTACAGAAGTATGTTCATGAAACTACACACTGGCGTATTGCATGTATGTGTATTTATACAAGTATTTGCTACACAAACAGTTATGCCAGTGGTCTTGGACGGTTTAGACGAGGGTGGGGGTGGGGGTTCTTCTCAGCAAATACATCTCTAAGATTTTTTTTATCGGAAAGTCCCCCATCCTTCATATCTTCCTCATTTAGATATATTTCTTCAAATAGGTGACAATTTTCAACTTTAACATCTTTGGATTTTAATATTGGTTGTAACCTAAAATAAAGTTCTGATTCCAGGACATACCTACACGAGGCTCGATACCCATAAATGGGGCCCCATAAACTGTTGCAAAAATGCACCAACCAATGAGGAAAGTGACTAGGTGGGGAGGATATGTGAGGGAGCTATGGCCTCGACTAGAAATATCATTCCGGAGTTTCATTTATATTGCACACTGTCTATTTCAGACAAATTAACATGTTATACACTGATTCAGAGTACGTACCTTACCACGCAATCTTTACAACAGCATTCAGTTCACACGTCAAAATAATCGATGATGCAGTCGGCATAGTACAGTAATATGAGTGCCAATCGGCAATCGAAGGGATGAGTGCTCAGGGATTTCAAGCCCCCGACAATTCAATCAAATTTTGCCTAAAATACACTACCAGAAAAAAGAAACTGTGCATGCCTAAAAATAAATGTGTATGACGTAAAACAACAAGGTTTTCAGGGACAATTTATTTGTTATTTATTAACAGTTGCATTCCATTTTCCACGTTATGGAATCAATATGTTCCGCTTAGGAGTGACGTAAACACAGCAGTGGTCAATACTGAGTTCACAAAGTTAATACATCGTATGTCCACCGTTTGCCTGAATGCAAGCATGGCAACGTCGACGCATGGAGCCTATCAGACGGTTCAAGAATGCTTGTGGGATGGCATTCCAGATCTATACCAACGCTGCAGGCAAATCAGCCAACGTCAACGGTTGATTAGGAAATGACTGTAATCTGCGCTTCATTTCATCCCAGACGTGTTCAATGGGCGACAGATCGGGGGATACAGCATGCCAGGGCAACAGAAAGTCCAAAGTGACACGAGCTGTGTGTGGCCTGGCGTTGTTGTGCTGTAGCGTAATGTGACGTTGCTGCCCTTGCACGAATGGAACGACATGGGTCCGGAGGATCTCGTCAGGGTAACGTAGCGCGTTCAAATTCCCGTTAACAACCACCAGAGGCGTTCTCCCGTTGGCTGTGATGCCGCCCCAAATCATAACTCTGCCTCCGCCAAAAGAACGTCGTCGTACCACACACGCGTCACGGAAACGTTCTCCAACGCGACGATACACTCTGGAACGGCCGTCACTACTATCTAGGTGGACTAGCGACTCGTCCGTAAACTATGTACATGTACACGATGACGTGGCAGAAGAACATGGCGGATTGCAGGACGTCGCGGACGGATAGCTCGTTCACGCAACGGTTCCGTACGGTTCTCGGGCTTATTGTTAGCAACCCAGGACCCAGTTTTACTAAAGGTCGTAAGTCCACACGTAAACTAAGACGTAAACGTAGACGTAAATCGAGTTACGAATTTAGTTACGTGTGCGTAAGGTCTGTTTTATCAAAGGTCGTAACTCCGAACGTAACCGTAGGGTTAGACGTAGCCTCGGACGTAGACTTACGACTCTCCAAATAGGAGATAAAAATAACGTAGCAACGCATCATGGTACATGCGCATAGCATACTTTCACTTCAGTAAAGGGTCCGTCAATTTACGCAATACAACCCAATACAAGCGCCGATTTACCCAATACAAACATCGATTTACCCAATACAACCCAATACTACCCAATACAGAAAGTAAACACCCAATGAAACTGATAAACCAAATAAGTTTACAATTAAAGTTAAATATATGTAAATCTTAATAGGGCGTACTTGTAAATGAATTTTCATTATTTATAAAGTAAATTATGACGGGAATGATACACAATAATTTATCGTTGTTACATTGGATTTTTTTTTAGCAATATATAAAAAATGGTGTAGTGGTGAAACACCTAAACATGACACTCGGTATAATAAAATAAAGATCACATTCATGAGAGGGCGATACTGCAAATGTTCACCCCTCGGAAAGCATTGTTGACCTCGGCTTCGCCTCGGTTAACAATACTTCCTTGGGGTGAAAATATGCAATATCCCCCTCTCATGAATGTGATCTTTATTTTATTATACCGAGTGTCATGTTTAGGTGTTTCACCACTACACCATTTTTAAAGGTCGACAATCGTTTCAGAAAAGTTTTCACTGGGATGAACCAGGGGCGCATACATTCGGCGCATGTAACAATTTTTGGAATAACACCCTGGCACTGGGACGATACGTGCACGCATACGTTTGGCGCATGTGATATTTTTTGGAAAAACACCCTGGCACTCGGACGAACCGTGTACGCATACGTTTGGCGCATGTGATATTTTTCGGAATGTCACCCTGTCTTCTTTATCTTTGTAAAACGAGCAAGTAACATTGAAAATGTTCACATCTTTCTCAACCAATCAGATTACGAGATTTTAACAGAAGGTATAATAAGATATATTTCATCATTTATGAAGTAATTATATCAACTACCACGTAAATGATATACAGTAATTTATCGTTGTGATATTGGATAAAATATAGAAAGATGAATTTCATTAATTATGAAGTAAATTATCACAGGAATGATATACAATAATTTATCGTTATAATATCGGAAAAAATATAGAAAAATGAATTTCATTATTTATCATAGAAATACAGAAGTTATTGTTGTTTGTAGCAAGCATCACCTGTCAGTCAATGGTTAGGTGTGAAACTGGTTCAGATGACACTTGGCCAAAGCCATACCTAAATACATGTCAATCACATCACATGCGGACATAATCCCTACCTTCATTCATTTATTCTTTATTAGCCAAAAGCCCTTAAGCTTATAGGTACATACCCATATACATATACCATCATCTAAACATAATAAGTATAGAAAGGTGAGTGACATCACAGTTTACTTTAAACACCGTTCAATAATGTGAATACATAAACCTATAATTATTGCCTCTTGAATGCCAATATAAATATTTACCTAAATCGATAGCTCTCTAACATTAGTTATACTAAGTAGTTGTATTAATTTGAAAAATGATTTTTTTTTATAATAGTATGTTTTGATTAATCTGTGCCTCAAATCGCTATAAAATGGACGAATAAAAAAAAATGGAACTCGTCTTCTATATCTCTCAAATTACATTTGTTACAAATCATGTTTCTGCGTATGATCTGATGATGTCTACACTGTTGTCTAAATGAAACAAGCGTGTACAGATGTGTAACCTTATGATTCCCATCCGCTTTACAAAAGAAATCACTGTTTATTACCCAAACTTGCTCAGATTGTTTTCATGTTCGAAAAAAAAGTAAAATTACACAATTAGATAATATCCATGTTGAGCTTTAAATAATCATTTTGATAATATATATCCCTTGTTGTCAAAATTATATGTGGTTCGTAATAGAATTAATAGTCATTCGCTATTGAGACAAATAAGCATACATTTTATATACATGGAACACTCAATTACCAATCAAAATGGTAACTTAATTTGAAAAAAACAAGAACAACGAAACTTGAATTAAAATATTCAAACACATATATATATATTCATAAGTTTTCAAAATACCGGTATAACTATGATGCTCGTGATCTCCAATATTCCAATACATTATTCTAGAAACGAACAGAAATATAGTTAATGATCCTAAAATATATATTAATTTTTACGTAATGTCTTTATATATGTAAGTTCTAAAATAAGTTCTAACAATACAACATATAACAAGTACAAATGGTAATATATGAGAGTGAGCGAGTGTAATTATGTTTGTTCCGTTATTGTCCTACTATCTACCACTAATGAAATATTCCATCACTTTTTCCAGACATCGTATACTTGTTAATAGGTACAATATATTGTTTGTTTGTTTGTTTGTTTGATTTTGTTTAACGTCCTATTAACAGCTAAGGTCATTTAAGGACGGCCTCCCCTGTGTATTGTTTTGAAGACATTAAAAAATATATGGCTAGGTTAAGAAAAGTATTTCACCAATGTGTATCCATTCGTTTACTGTTCCACTCGTGAATGAAACTGCAAAATATATACAAAAAAAATACACGTTTTCTTCGAATGTCCTCTTTATAGGTATTTTAGGCATCACATCTGCTCTGTGTATAATCTATTAGGTTTTGTAAATCTTCATGGTTGTATTGGGTAGTATTGGGTTGTATTGGATAGTATTGGGTAGTATAGGGTAGTATTGGGTTGTACAGGGTAGTATTGGGTGGTATTGGGTAGTATTGGGTGGTAATTCTCATTCTCAATTATATCACAAGGTATTGTTTGTGGTTTTTTTGTGTTCATTTATTTTTGATCAAATAATGCATGAAAAACTAATAAATCCGGATTTTCCACTTTCCGTCTCCTTTTTTACTTCTGTCTATGTTGTCGATATCATTTCCCAAATTTAGAAAAAAATATTTGAAATACCTTCAGGACAGGTAAACCTTTGATCTTCGATAGATATCACCAATGAATGACAAAGATAGTATATTTTGATCCATTCTCTTGAAATTGAGCGTATTTAAGGTCCATATCCCTCCGTTTCGGTGATACAGCGGCATCGAAAATCGTACCGTGAATCTCGGCTACTGCGCGTCTTTAAATGATAAATAAAAATTATTTCCAGTCTAATTTAACTACCTATCTGTTACATATAGCGCTATTTGGTTATAAAGAATGCATATAAGGGTCCATTCTCTCGAAATAATGCCAGTTTAAGGCCCATTGCCCTCCATTTCGGTAACGAAAATCGTGCCGTGAATTGCGTTATTTTGAAAATTTAATTTAAAATAGATGTAAACAAAATTAACGCCCAATCTTCTACATATGACTCCAGTTATCGATGAAGAATGTAAATTAGGGTCCACTCTCTTGAAATAATGCAAATTTAAAGTCAATTTTCCTCCATTTCGTTAATTCAACTCTATTCCGGTCCATTTCGGTAAATACCCCAACCCAGATTCGATCTCTTCTTATCTTTACTGTCTAGATCTGTTGTTGTTGTAAAAGTAAGAACGCGGCCATGTTTATGTTAACGTTGTGACATGTAGACATAGACTTACGTTTTAACTTTCGTGTGCTCAGAGGCAGACGTAGACTTACACGTAACTTTACACGTAAGTAAAAGTTACGACCTTTAGTAAAACAGATTTTTGACATAAGTTACGTCTACGTTTACGTCTCGTGTGGACTTACGACCTTTAGTAAAAATGGGTCTAGGGATTGTCCATGTAGTCAAAATGGGATGTAAACAGCGAATACCATTAACGGAAGTTTCGTGACCATGATCGACTACAGACGATATTAAAGTTTTTATTTTAATTTTACTTTACATATAGTAAAATACGTAATGGTAGGATTTTTATTGCCAGTGTAAAAAAAGTAATAAAATTCAAAGATACGTTATCAAGTTATCATTTCGGACTGTAAAGTGGTAAACGTTTTGAGTGGCTGATATCCAGGAGTTAAATAATTCGTTCTGATGATGTTATAAACATGTCAATTAGTCTCACCAGTACTGCTCCCAAACCTAGCGGTTATCAAAGCTACATTTAAAGAGGTCATATAATGGAAGGCAACCAATCAAAAGTATCAAATACACGTGTCGTAAAGTCAAAAGTCTATTTTAGTTTTAGTTTCTGAGCTATCACCCAGCGTATTATTACACCTTCAGATTACATACATATCACATTATATTACAGCGAGGCGTGTTTGACTACTGGTTAATGGATAAACAAGAACGTTACACACGTAATATACGACAGATAACATATTTAACCCTGTACTTGTATTAGAATTGGCTGAATAGGCATGCTGCATTCCATGGCATGCCGTAGGCGTCGACAGACTAATGTGCGCCCCCTGTAGAATCGGGGGTTATAATGTGCGCCCCCTGTAGAATCGGGGGTTATCTTCATTATTTACTTCTTAGGGGACACTGGCGAAACCTAAATTGATTCACTACCCCCATTGCAACATTTTGGATCTGTATATTTTCTCACTTCCCTACTCTTTCTTTTCAGCGTCGTCTCCAAAGGAACCTCTCTTCATATGACCTTAGCAGTTGCGAATACAATTAACCCCAAACAAACAAACAAACAACAAGACTTTGTCTTTAGAGAATGTTATCGCTAGAATCGGGAATGTTAAAAACAAGTTTTGTTTTATCCTATTTCATTCTTGTATGCAAATTATATGTGATCCTTGCAAAATAAGAGTATTTTTCGTTTGTGCCTTTTTCTGAGAAACACATAATGGCTAGTTTCCTTTCATATCTTGTTTGCCTTTTTATTTGGTTTATTTGCTTGTTATCGACCATGTAACCAATGCTTAGTCCATTGCAGAATAGTGCGACAAGAAGGCAACAGTGGGTTTTTTGACCAGGTTATAAGATTCCAGTAGGATGAATTCACAATGCTCTTTCAGGTGCTCGTTCAAGCGTGGACACCTTTTTCACATGACCTCTATTTTCCATGACGAAAAGTTTGTTTGTTTGTTTGTTTGTTTATGTTTAACGGCCCATCGACGGCTGTGGTCATTTAGGGCCATGGTGATTTATTTATTTATCTTATTTTTTAACAAACATGTAAGTAGCGAAGATAAAATCAGATAAAATGGGGGTAAAATGATAAAACAGATAACGAATAGATGATATGGAATATGCGATATATATATATATAACGTCAAGAAGGGTAAGGTGGGTTAAAAGACGTCAGAGTCTATAAAATAGACCGATGTCTTTCAAAAAGTTAAGTAATGCCTTCGAGTCCACGAACTAAAAAGAGTTTTCATATCCGGGACTCGAAAGTAGTTATCACGAATGTGTTTAAAATCGGAACATTCTATTAACAAATGTTCCACTGTTAATGGAGTGTCACATGCGTGGCATGAAGGTATATCTTCTCGTTTTAAAAGGTACGAATGAGTAGGATATGTGTGCCCAGTACGGAGCCGAGCGAGGACAACTTCCTCTCTACGATCTTTCCGACTGGGAATAGATGTTTTAAGTTTCGGTTGTATCTTAAAAAGTTTGTTGGTGGTCTCAAGAGACCAACGTTGCTGCCATTCATTTTGAATGGCTGTACGAATAGTAGGGTTAAAATCTGTGTATGATAGTTTGATATTTGTTTGTTCGAGATTCAATTCATGTTTGGCTTTCCTGTCAGGAAATTCGTTGCCTTTAATTCCGACATGGCTTGGAATCAATAATAAAGTTATTTTAGACTTTTTTAAGATACGAGATATTCGAAGAGCAAGGTTTTGTACGAGTCTGTTTTTAGGATCTCGTAACTGTAAACTCTGTAGGACAGATAGAGAGTCTGACAAATAATTGCCCTTTTTAATGCAAAGAAATGAAAAGAAACTCTAAACAAAATAATTATTCATGAAACAGTAAGGTTACACAAAGAACGTTCATCGCAAATGACAGTGCACGCGCACTTGATATTTTATATATAAATATGATGTCGGTTCAAAGTTAAGTTTAAATTGTTGTTCTTTAATTAATGTTGAAAAGATGTCAATCCTTTTTATTTACATGTCCACTTGGCTATGGACCATGTAGGACACAAACAATTCTTGACACTCGGTACATGCTAGTTGCAGCGGATCAAATTTCAAACTTAACTATAGTGAACTTTGAATCATCACGTTTATCGTCGAGCTAGGGTGAGATGCTTGCGTGGCTTTGATATGTATCGTCTTACTCACTACGGTTTTGACTTGGGTACACAAACAGATGTCCAAAGTGATTAGATGGTCTCTACTATTAATGGACCGTAATCAATTATACTTGCTTAAAAAGATTCCTTTGCTGTTCGTTATATATTAAGAAAGGATTTGGCGTCGCTTTTTTCCTGACTATATTAGGAAACATTACTCTGCTAGCATGGTCAGACCGCATCGCCAGAATTGCAGATCTGGGTGTCGTAAAACTGTCATTTGTGATTCCAAGGCCCTGCTTTGTCGTAAAACAACGATATTAGAATTGTTGAAGGAAGTTGTAATAGATGATTCCAAGGCTCTGGTCTGTCGTAAAACAACGGTGTCAGGATTGTTGTTGGTAATTAAAATAAGACTTTGGACACCAGGTCCATATTCACTGTAAACCAAAACTTCTTCGTTCTGGCCATCCTGCATGCAACACACCAAGATATACAAATAACTACATATTTACACGTTTCATGACACAAGGAACAAAGGACATTTAATTACATTTTTGTAGGACATATGATATGTAATTTCCATTAAATTAAGTCCATTTCGTGAAAGCCTGGTTGTATTTAATCATTATTACAGACACTGATATTGTTTTCCTATCATTTGTCCTCAATGAAGTTTAGAGTATGAACTCATGGAAAATGTACGGGTGAAATTGTTTTGTCAACAAGAACACCTTAAGCAAGACTAAGTTACTGAAACAGTACCGGTAAGGAAAGTTGTTTGTCATATATAAAGACTCGATGATTTTTCAGAAGTACACGTAGGTTGGAAGTTTGCGCGTTTTTGTAATGATTTACGGTTCATCGACAATTTGAAATCGGTGAGTTTTATCCCAAGATGTTTTACTGTAAATGGTTGATCAATACCGATGGTATGCATGCATTACCTATGCGTAATCGAATGACGACAACTTCCTTTATATGGTCTTCTCTCAATGATGCCCATGAACCAACAGTAGTTTGAATTGAAAATAATTTATTCCCTTCAGATTATTGATGTTGTCAGTACGTTTTTATTAAAATCTGCTATGGGTATCGAAGGTTTAAAATCAGAGAAAGGCATTTTAATGTTACGGGTTTTTGGTCATAGGTTACTTTCTCACTGCCACTTATTCGGACACGACTGTTTGTCGGTATATATATCACAGGTACTTGTAAAGGATGTTGTATGTGTTTCCACAAGCTGGTCTTAAGTTTGAACATTCTAAATGAATAATTGAGGTGAGACTGCTTCTGTATCAGCAACTTTTACAAGTTAATTACCTAACAGCCATATCAAATTAACAAGGGCCACTTATTAGCTTACGGATCTACTCTAGTGAAAGGTCAAAATGTTCTAACTTAATGTTTTTGAGCCAGAAAATGTTATCAGAAATACATGAATGTTTGCATCTTCAAAATAATGGAAGTAAAAATGCTTCATTTTCAAAAAAATAAATAATCTCAGAGGGCAGTAAAAATCATCATTCCCCCTTATTTTTGAAATAAAAAACCTTAATATTTTCACTAGTTTTTGCTGATTCTACGATTAATATAGGAACGTTCTGATGACTGTCGTTTTTCAATATTTACTGGATAGTTTCTCTATTACAAACAAAGTAGGGGTCACTGCGCGCCTTCTTTGGCCGTAAATATTTGTTTTAATTTGATATTCGAAAATCTTTGAATGGAATTGTGTTTGCATATCAGTTACATTATAATATTTGTCTCGAATCTGTTCTTACATCGGCACATTAAAGTATGCAAACAGTACGAATGCTTTTAATTATTACTATGAGTTTTGGTTTGGTTTTATTTTGATAACAGTCCTATAGATAGAGTCATTTAAGGACCTGTAACATGTGTGTAAATGTACTGCATGAAGGGTATGTTGGTATATTTACTATTTTTGTAAAAGTGCGGATCTGATGCTGACTCTAGAGTGCTATCGTAACGACATAACCATGCCGAAGACACTCGGCACAGTGCTCAGTCAGGTCACATATTTGGTTTTACTTCCTATTAACAGCTATGGATATTTAAGGACGTGCCATGTTTTAGTGGTTGAGGAAAGCCGGAGTTCCCGGAGAAAAAACACCGATCTACGTTCAGTACCTGTTGTTTTGATCACCCTAAATGCTGAATGGTGATGCCAAGCATGGCGTTAGGGAAAAAAAGGTGGTTAGGAAAAAGAGAGAAAAAATTAGTTTCCCAAATGTGTCGCAAAGTAGAGGGCACAAATGCAAATCCCCAATTCTAAAAGGCGACTTATAATAAACATGTATTATAGACTTCTACCAGCTATAAAAAACATTTATTAAATAGCATTAAATGGTATTTATATGCTGTCATTTTTGTGTACTTTGTCATAGGGAATACATCTCAAGAAAATTGTTTAAAAATGAAATCAAAATGATGGCAACGTCAATGATATATTTTAAATTGATATTCTTTGTAAACATGACAAAAAATGTCCTACATACAGATGTGGGGTTTCTTTTTTTCAGAAACCATATGAGGAAATAGCTTAGATCACTATCTAAGAATTGTGTGGGTTTTCCAAATCTAGCTTTCTAATATACAATCGAACTATATCTCCGTTCAGACAATATACCTGCGCAAATTCAACTTCATCGCCAAACAGAAGAAAAAAAACAAAATGACAGCAGAGATGTTAACGAAGCTTAGCTCCGATGCAGCATGACATGGAACACTACATATCAGATGGAAAAACTGGAGTTATCTTTCCTAACGTGATAAATCATACACATATGTGGAAAACTTGAACACCAGGACATTATCACCACGGCCAATCATAGTGGAACTCAATTTTATTTCACTTAACACTCATAAACATGCAAACTGTATGAATCAATACGAAATTAAGCGGTTCGAAACAGTTTGAAATGGTTGCCATTTTGCTAATTAGAAAACAATAGCGTATTTTTATAGACTTATTGAAAAATGTATATTTCGAGAATAACATGTCTGTTTGATGTCAGTTAGTTTTGCGTTAAAAGAGAGAAAACAATGTGCATTGAATAGTTTCTGGCGATATACCATATAATTGCTGTTGTTACAATCAAATTTCAGAAATGCAAGGCCCATATTATTTTCTGAAGTTGTAACTTCTGTTTTCTTTATTAAACTAGCCTGAATATTAACCGTAAAAGTTCTTTAAAAATATTGAAACCCGTATAACTAATTTCGAAATTGTTCAAGTTATCAAAGCGAAGCACATTTATTTTTACATTTAAGCAAGGCTGATTTCTCATGTATTGTGTTTACACCAATTCATCGAAATAGCAAGAGCAGCCTTGATATTCTCTTGGCAAGGCTATATATACTGGGCTGGTTGTCGATAACCTGATTTGCAAGGCTCCTCTCCGATACAAACGTATAACCAGATGTCTGTTGTCATTATTGAATTCGCTGTTATATCTTAAATGTGGATGTGGAGAAACATTACAGAGAAATCATGAAGTATTACGTGTGATGTTAGCGTTATTTACTTTCTAAAATGGGTTTTCGTAACTTATCTCTTTATTTATGTGCGATACATTTACTTCTGACTCAAGAATTCTGCCTAAACACGAATCTACACCTTAATTGAGTTGAAATGACCTCACTGATATTGTGGTATCTCCCTTAAGACATTATGTCATGCACACCGTCTTTACAAAGCCTAGTTGGTTTAACGATATATTATAAGACAACTTTTAGCATCAAAGCTTACCTGAATAACCCTTAGAGTTGTTCACGTGAAGGCTTTGTCTATACAACAGATAATTAACCTTTTTGAATAGGGATTATTCATAATAAAATATGTATGGTTCAACTTCACTCAAAACCTGACCTCTCAGGCGAGAACCCTAAAAACAAATTCTTCTAATTTTATCTAAGCAGAAAGAACCGTCTACAAAGTGTTTTATTTATTACATTAAAGTACTGAACTGATCAAGATATGGTTTAGTTCTGAATAAGATAATTACAAGTTGCTAGCGATATCAATCATTTCGGAAAATGTTATTTCTTGTTCGCTCTTAGTTTTGAACCAAAGACACTCACTTCTTTGTACATTTTATTAGTACGTGACATACAAGCAAACGTTCTTTAATAACAATAATACTAGCATCTATCAAGTGACAACTATCAATATTAAATTTATACAGCGTAATAATGAAAGAACAAAATTAACATAACTTCTTTATTTTCTTTTAACAAGTAACAGAAACATGGTAAGGATTCAACGAGTTTGTGATTTCGTGACCTGTAATGAATTTACAGAATATTTAAACACAAAGGGAAAAACAAGTCATATTAATATCTATCACAGCCACACCAAACGAAAATCTAAGGATGAATTACAATATCAGAATCACAATACATCCAATAGCTCACCGCACTTATTTAAATAGTAAAATGAGAAATTGACAAAGTCGCAAAATATCAATGGAAAGATACGCTATACGTCATGACAATGGAATATTAGGAAAAAAACAGCCTTGAAATGTGAAAACATATTTACCCCCTTTTAAAACACAATGACAAAGCATTAAGCAAGCCAAGCGGTTATCCTAAATGTCTTAATAATCAAGATCACCACCTTAACATCATCAGATTGCAATGGACTTCCGGAAGAAATGAATGAATGACGAGCAACCATTTTCAATCTAATGAAGATATAAAGATAAGGTACCACTCCAAACCACATAAATGATAAACACCATCAACCCTTACCTGATTGGCTGGTTTCGATAAAAAAATAATGTTTGCCCCTCAAATGGTTATTAAGCAAAACGATTGCAAATGATAAAGGAACAATCTCACCAGAAATGGCAAATTTAAATCTCTGCTTTGGAGATAATGACTACACTAAAAGCAAATCCGTTTGTATTACTTCCGGGTTTATTATAACTGATGGAAAATAGCGTTTAAATATCTGTTTAACTATCTAATTGCAAATAACAATAGGCAATCAATATGAATATGGACCGGATGATTCATGTAATATGAAGCAATTTAAAAAGATGAACATATTTCGTTTGTAATCTTGTGACATTAGAAAGACGTTTAGTAGGATTTTGAATGTTGGTCTTATGAAACACTCGATAACTATGGTACAGTGTATTCCCGAAATTATTACATTGATGCCTTCGTTAACTGTTCAATTATCTGCGCTTACCGAGGCTATCGCCTAATACACTGATCAAAACAGAAAACTACTTCTAGAATTGTTATTGTAGAATATAATTTTACAAGCCAGCTTAAGTTCTGTCGAATAATTGAGAACATACTAGTGGTAAAGCTATCACAGAAAAAACAAACTAACTTTTGGTCTAAAGAAACAACAAATAAATGCATCATTTGTCTTTTAGCTTCTTTTCCTGAATGTTCCCGAAATTTATCGAAGTAGCAGGGAATATCGTAAACGCAACATCTGTTCGACATAGCTCTGAGTATGCTGCCATCAGAGTCGTAATCATCAAATAAATATATTGGTTTAGCACTTAAGCGCATATCTACTCAGCATCCCTAGAATATGTTATGAAACAAGAGGCCCATAGGTGTATCGCCCACCTGGATATTTAAGCAGTCATTGCAAAGTATTCTGTTTAAATATTATACTGTACTACAATATTTCATTTGACATATTGTTCCTATAACCTTGTGAGTAGCTCGAGGTCATTTTCCTTCTCAAACATTGTTGGCACTATCCGAAGCAGCTACAAATTTACAAGCCGAATCTTATGAATCCATGCGTTTTAGCACTTCATAACAAGTCGTTTGAAGTGTTGTTGACCTCTGTAACATTTAAAGTAGGTTGAGATCATTTTCATACGCATACTTGGATTATCCCCATCCCAAGAAGCCACCAGCCAAATATTAAGATGCTATACTTTTCTTTTTTTCAGAAGAAGCCGTTTGAAGTGTTTGACATATTGACCCCTGTGACCTTGATAGAAAGTCAAGTTGATTTTTACTCGCAGACCTTGTCGGACTCTTACAAATGAAGCTTTCAGCCAAATATCATGACTCTAGGCCTGTCCATTATTTAGAAGAAGTTGTTTGATGTGTTTGACATATTTGACCCATATGACCTTAAAAGTAGATCAGGGTCATTTTCGTTCTCAAACTTTGTTGGGCTCCACCATATAAAAGCTACCAGCCAAATATTAAGATTCTATACCTTTCAGTTCTTCAGAAGAAGTCGTTTGAAATGTCCGACACATTTGACTCCTGTGACCTTGAAAGAAGGACAAGGTCATTTTCATTCTCAAACTTTGTCGGGCTCGATCCAAGGAAGCCATCAATCAAAAATAAACATTCTATACCTTTCAGTTCTTCAGAAGAAGTCGTTTGAGGTGTTAAAGACTCCTGTGACCTTGAGGTTTGAGTCAGTTTTTTTCTACCTAAAACTAATAAAACAAAATCCCACGAGTTCTCGATTTGTCCTGTCATATTCCAGGGATGCAGAGAAGATGAGTTTATCTTGAGCGACATCATTAGATTTCGGTCGTTGTCATCAAATACCGTCATTTGCTATCTTTTTTCCAAATCCATTACGGTTCTAATATGATTTTGTTAAAAAACAGTTACTCAAGGACAAGCTAACGTCTTTCTACATCAAAATATAGATTGAAATATTAGCTGTAAAAACACAATTTTAGAAAAAGCAATTACATTCTGGGATGTAGGTCACATCATCACCTCACAATGGTATGGTGTAAACCCTCATTTGATACTAAACATGCGGGAAAATAATCTTTATTTGTTTCTGGGTGTGTGATGGCACATATTTACTGTATATACGAATAAACATACCGATGGATTTATAAGGAAGGTGAGATAAATCAATCGATAAGCATGTCAAACACTCAACGAAGAACAATATTTATTCCAAGAAACTGGGTGCTATTTTCTTATCTTTTAGATCAATAAACAGTTTTGATAATTGTGCCCCAAACAGACTACTACATGTGAAATTACTTACAACGTACAAGGCACATGCGTCTGACATGTAAAACAAACAAAAATTAAATCTTGTGAGGTGACATCACCTTTAAGATTATATAAAACAATTTTCTTGCAACTTGCCAGCTCCCACTACTTTTTCCTTTTTTTTCATTATAAAAAAAAAGAAGAGAAACGGTATTTATTTTTCTAGTACCCTATTTTAAACAATGATATGTGGAGGTTATGGAAAATTATGAAATCGAAATGAGCGAAGGTCTTTCATAAAGAATCTTTTCTTATACCTGGTACTGAAATGAAGGTTGAAGATTTCCGAATTCGGAATGAAACACATTATATAGAAACGATAATTGATGGACTTACTCTTTCAGTTAGAAGGTCGAACGTTTTTGTTGTTGTTATATATTAACGTCCTATTAACAGCTAAAGTCATTTAAGGACATGTCTTCATGTGTGTAATGTATATGTGTTTGTGTCTGTGTCCTGAAATCAGGCAGAATATAATAGTATACCAGCCCTTATGTTGTGATTCTTTATCTGTTCTTCAAAATATAAACTCTTGCAATTTTAATGACAGTCACATGCAGAATCTGATTCGTCATATAACTTCAGTTGCAGAATACTGAAATATACCATTTCTATGGATCCCTAGTCATGTCGGAATTCCTTGAATCTAACTGGTCGACAAAGCTGCAAAAGTAGCATTAAGCTAGCAACCAAACAACACCTTACTTTTAATTGTAAACCCACTGTTGCAAGTTTATCAAACGGAAATGGCCAGATAATAGTAACAATAAACTATTTGCAACTCAACCTACTTTGAGTTCTATGATCCAAATCAGAAAAGAGGTAATCCTCTCACAATTACGCACAGGACATACCTGCTTCAGCCAGAGGATCAGCCCTTTTGCAAATAATGTGACACGTGCATGTTGATAGAATATGTCGATTAAAGGCAGATTCCAGACATGTATTATAATGTTTCCGTTATGAAACATTGTTCCATACAATTTATTCAAAAACAGAAAAGGAAATCCATGTGATCCACAAAAGTTGAATTTTGAAGACACGTCTGATAATATCTGACCATTTTGCTTTTTTACTAAGTCTACAGATTTTAACCTTTTACCATTCAGGTTCTTTCAGTGTATTAAGCTTTGTGTCCCTTACTATTGTGTTCATGCCCTATAAGACTACCATTGCTTGGCCGTTCAGCAGCTAAAGCTTTCTCTAACTGACTTACTCGAAAATGTGTGTAAAACGGAGCCACATACGTCACAGTAAACGCCCCGTAGAAACCACTTGAATTTCACCTGCTATTTACAGGGGTCATTATATCTTCCAGTCTGCTTTGGTGTCTCATCAAATCCTTTGGTTTTACTATCAACTTTGATTTTCGATATATCTTTATATATCGACGCTTTCATTTACCATGCATTGTTTGATACGTACACTATCCGTTTAACACTGTTGCTAGGAAATGGAAATTCCTCACTGCTACTAGGCGTCATTTACAGGGGTGTGCACTGATTTTATAGAAAAGCAATCTCTTCACCGTCTACTGATATATAATAGCATCATCTGGCCATCAAAGCATGTCTGGTCCGATACATCCTCTCTATGTCCAATATACTCACACGACAGACATAAAACAAAGTGACCAATAAACACATCAACTCAGCAGTTGACTGATGACATGTTTTATTTACTAGATTTCGTAATCAACCTATCATGATTTAACGGCCCATAAATACCGTACTTTAGTAGTATCCCGAACATTACCTTTACGTTCATTGTCTGGTCAAATTTATCCGTGATACAATGAGACAATGTGTGCCGTACTTTAGTACTATTCATTAGTGATGTTGTAGTCGACAACTGTCTGATTGACTGTCGCATAATGCCCTGCCTGATACATTTATTCGGCAAGATTAATTGACGACACAAGATATATTACTACTATAAGTACAAGTTAAATGTACTCCTGTTTAAACGAATGTCGTTGAAGCAGAATTCTATGCAGTAGTTTTCTTTTCTTCATTTCAAAATTACCTCAATTTTTGCTTTTTCCATTATCGTTTGACCTCATTTGGCTCTGTATGATAGCATAATAACACAGCCACTTCCTTCCATAACATATGTCTCTACAAAGTGTTTTATCCTTATTTTCATTTCACATACATACAAACGTATATACGCTATACGCGCATTTATTGTATGTCGACCCCCCCCCCATACATATATACGTATTTAATGTATGTCGACCCCCCCCCACACATACATATATACGTATTTAATGCATGTCGACCCCCCAATACATATATACGTATTAAGTGTATGTCGACACCATCCCCCCCCACATAAATATATACGTATTTAATGTATGTCGACCCCCCCCCACACATACATATATACGTATTTAATGTATGTCGACACCACCAGCCACATACATATATATGTATTTAATGCATGTCGACACCACACACACATACATATATACGTATTTAGTGTATGTCGACACCACTACAGAGTCGGTTGTTTTCTACTAAGAGGACATTGAAGAAACCAACATTGACATGCTGCCCCAATTGCATCACTTGGGATCTATATCTTTTATGTTCCTGCCTCTCTACTTTTTCGTTTTGTTGGTATCTCCCTATATAGCTAGACATCCAACCTAAGCTATTGCGTGGACGTTAAACCTCATACAAACAAAGATGTAACTTAAACAAGGACCGTCCAAGGCATTTAATATTCCCGATACAGCTATTATCCCCGACATCCCCGACAAGGAACACCGACATCAGGAGTCCAGCCCACACGTGCTAGAATCATGGTACAGCCCCTAAGAAGACTGTAAACTTGATGACGACGGACCTTAGCCTGTTTCCATTTTGTGTTGCATATCCGTTAAGTTAGCATAACTCAACCTAGCATATAACAGGTTGGAAAACCCAAACGTGTCTTACACTTCACGAAGTATGTTTTATTCTTGCCAATAAACATCTCGATGCGTGAAGGTTAACCATATTATCTATTCGTTCCTTCTAGTTGACATTTTAGAAAAAAAAACTGGTCAGTTCCAATAGAACTGATAAATATCAAATTACGTAACATTACTTTTGTTCGACCAGATTTGATCACCATTTGGGATGCTCTTCACTAATTTTTCGATCTCACAAAAGCTATAAAATCGTTCCCCGATAACTCAGTTGACTGATGGGGCATTTGGTTTTTAGGCAAATTTCTGAAGAATCTACAAAATCGTTAAACTCGGTCCCAAAATAGCAGTTTACCTATATAATGCCAAGATAATTAATATCTGGTACGTTAAGGTTTGACTTAATTAAGAGTTGGGTCTTATTAGGGTAGGGGTAAACAAAACGTATCATTGCTTTTACTTATTAAATCATGCTTTTGCTCTATGAACCTGGACATATTCGTTCTAATTGATAACATATCGCGCGTTATTTGTTTTGTATTTTTGACGTTTCGTTATAAATTGTTACATCGTTATTTCGAACAAAAAGGTTTTTGAGCATATTGATTACAAATCCGCCTTTGGGATTTCGTGTTTAAACACATTTAATTGAAAATCAACAATGACATTAACCTCTAATAAACCCACGGATGATTTATTTTTATTGGTATTTTCAATTTGTACGTAACGAACATTCAGCTGTTGTTGCGTGTTCTATATCTGTGCGGGGTCATAATGGATGCATTAGTTGATTCACAACACGCATCCCATGCCAATATATCCCCGGTTTCAAGTATCCATAACGAGTGTATGATTACAGAGCAGTTTACTTTAAATAGAATTCTAATGAATGAATACATTTATTACAAACACGAGTGGTAACATTGAAAACAAGATCAAATAGTATCAATTACATGGGTCAAAAACACGGACGGACGGACGGACGGACATACAACTTCAAACATGACTAGAAACAGGACATATTTGCGGTGTGATTATTTTGTGTACGTGACCGCTAATATTTTCTGCAAATGTAAATATCCATGTCATCATAAACCTTTGTTTAAAATTATTTTAGTTTTCACTTCGGAATTGCTGTATAGCAAACGGAAAACAATTTCCGACCTTCTGTACAAATATAATTATTTACTTTCAAAGGTCAACGACTTGCGCGTGTTTTATTTTCTATATTAAAGTGTCTCCAGGAAATATTAATAATATCGGAGTAGTAATGAATACCAATTTACGGTTCCTCAGAGCATACGATATATACTGAATATGTTTGCATGTCAGTATCGGTCCGAATTGTACAACAAATGCTGCGCCAATATATAGCAAATGACATCGATCAAAAACATGGGCGCAGGTTATTAAGTTTACACGGGAGAGTACATGTATTATGCCACTCAAATGTCAAGGTTTGTATAATGATTAATACTGGGTTTTTTTGCGTTTTTGTTTTTTGACATCATAGAAAAAAATCTTCCATTTTATCTCATCTATATTTTGATTTGTAAAAAACATGATAACCGAGATATGGACTGGCATTTCTTAGAAGAGAGTTCTGTCGTTCGGTGTTTTACATTCGATCACAGAATCATCTGATTTGATCCAAATGTTTATTTGGAGACTTAATCTGTTGTGTAGCAAGTATTATAGAAGTTTCAGGGGTGTAGATACACTCGATAAAAACATCCGAAAGGGTAGGAGAAAAGGATGGCAGGTTTAAGATTACAAATGGAACTGTTATTACTTTTTGCTGAGATGGTTTGGTTTGATTTAATTTTGTTTAACGTCCTATTAACAGCTAAGGTCATTTAAGGACGTGCCTCCATGTGTGTAGTGTATGCGTGCTTACGTGTGTGTATGCAAAAGATAGGGTATGTTGGTGTGTGTGCCGCCTTGTGACAGCAAGGATCTCATGCCGACTTTATAGCGCTATCTCACTGAAATACCATACCAATAGGGACTTCAGGTCACGTGATTTTTCCGTGAGACATCTATAAATAACTAGGGTATCGGTGATTATTCTGACTTTTAAGCACAATACACCAACAGTTTGATGTAAATGTTATAACGGGTTGATTAACTTATAAACCATCGTTTGAATCCTTCTGATTGTGGTAAGGTATAAATCGAATTGACAGAAATGCAGCGGGTTGAAACGGGCGAGGCGACGTTTTTCTCAAACCGGAAACGCTGACGGGGAAACCCAAGAACAGCGATCGAGAGTGAGGTCGCTATTTTTACCGATATGCGTACGCATAATGAATCTCCACGGAAGTGGGGTATTCTATTTAATAGCGGGAAAATCCACCTTTTCACTGATACCCGATACCCCCTGTCGACGGTCGAGCAAACGAGGAAAATCGGTAAGAAAGCAGGAAATGACGAAAAAAACATTTTTAATTAATTAATGAGTAATGTTTTCGGTAAAAGTATATAAGTCTATTATGTTTTCTTTATGAAAAGATTGCGATTATGCACGTTTAACTTCATATCGTCTGCATATTGTATAATATTTGAGGCTGGGGTGATGGGGACCATGCTTCATCCATTACATCCGGGGATTTCCAATATGGCGGCCCCCATGAAAGTTCATGTTTTGTCAATATGTTATCTTAAATCCCAGCCATAAAGCAAAATTAATTACAACACATCAATGACATTGATTGTAATGTTAAGGTAACAAATGAATAAGAATAAAGCACACGCTGTATTATCCGATTATTGACATTGATATCTATTGTTTTTCATATATATTTTCAGAAACAAGAACATTTTTTTAATTTTAATTTTTCATAATTCATTGATAGCTTTTATTTCACCTTTTTACATATCTCATATAATAGTGAACGACACACCATTAATTTACCACATTATGGCACGCAGTAATAACTCCCTTTTTTCTTTTGACAATTCTGCATCCCTTTTTTCTTCAGTTTTTGATAATTCTGCATCCCTTTTTTCACACATTGATACACCAGACATCACACACACTAGGCAAGACATCACACACACTGGACAAGACACACAGGATAGGAATACAAGTCCAGCGCTAGCTGTGCCTTCGTTTTTTGACACCAAAACACTCCTTTCAGAACCTGAACTGAAACGAAGGCGAACACAGGCACACACATCATCTGCACACACCTGCTCTCAAGACAAAAAACAATGAGAGCAGTGAACATAACACACAATCACAAACCCTAACACAACCAATGCCATCTTACTCGTGGGAGACTGATGGCATCTACACAACACAGACAACCACAACAAGTATACAGAACCGACATTCTGCTCCGCCTTCTCCAACACGCACGAACATGCAGTACACCACACTACGTCACTTTGCATCAACACCTGATATGAGCAGCCACCAGTTGTCTCTGAGGTGCGCAACATCTCCGACATCAGACTTTTGTAAATGTGGTTTGAGAAGCTTGGAACACACAGGCTACAATTGCACAGCATTTTGGGAAACAGATTATAGTTCAGGATACATGGACTAATTTATTCATTAAATTATTTGTTTTTATTTATTTTCATTTCAATGTTTTTAATTTTCATTATTTATGAAACAACACTACTAATATTATATTCAATTTATTTTTGTATAAAAAAAAACCTGAGAAACTTTGGATTCTAGAAATGGTATGTTATCAAGTTTATCTGTTAATCTAACAAAAACAGTTGATCAATTTGATCTAATATTTATTACTGTTAAATTTTAACTTATATTTCAGCTTTATTTCTATTATCGTGTGTGCATTGTGTTTGCTTGAACGAAACAAATATATCTTTGATAAGATGATATTAGTAACATCTTACACTTATATATGATGTTTTTTTTTAAAAGTATCATTCATCATAATTGCATATACCGTACATATCGAGTAGCTGCATAACTGAGAAAAAAGAAGACTGTAAGAGAGAATAAATACACGGCCAGACCTGGACTCCAAATTCTAGACGGATGCTCCTTCAACGGATCATGAGTTACATTTGTACCAGCTGGTCACCGGCCAAGTCCAGTTCTGCTACACATTCCTCCTTTAACGGAGCATTTGACCCAAAAGACACTCAAGGCCCTATACCACTTTCCAGGGTTTATTAAGGTTGACGTCAAAATGAACTGGAGAAGGAAAATGCAGGCTCAACCTGGGATTCTAACCCAGAACCTCGGTTCTCTAGACAAATTCTTTACCCGGTCACCGCTACCTACCCAGCCCAGTGCAGTACAACGCAGCATAACCGAGACCAAAGAAGATGGACACAGCGGACTTAAACCTAAGTTATTTTTATTTTACCTGTTTGTTTTCTATAATATACTTACCTCAGATGTTGTTTTCTTTACATTTAATATTGTGATTTATATATATACTAACTCTGTGAAAGTCACAATACATAAACATACAATTTAAGGCATTTCTACAACACAAATTTTGTACCATCTATTTAGGTAATAAAATGGTTTTAGTTTATTTATTGATTGCATCTTGTGTCATCTTTTTAAAAATAAAAGTGAATATTGGTATATTTTGTGTTATTCAAATTTCAGTTTGGTATAGTTATGGCAAATAATGAACCTGCAGGGGCGGCAACAAGGGGTGAAGTATATGAGTTATTTAAATCTTTAAAAGTTGGCAAAAGCCTCCCTTCCATCAATTCTGTCACTAATTGTTTCAAAGAAAAATATCAACATTTCGACCAGACAGATTCAAATTCAACTTCAGTTTATTCAAAAATCAAGAAAAATTTCCAGAACATTTCACACCTCATTCGGAGCGGGAGCAAAAAGTTAGATGCCAAATTAAAAGAAGAATTTCATTTTCCAACATTTACCACAAATTTAGACCGTGCGACCTCCAATCTAACTCCAAGAAAAAGGGCACTCACCAAAATAATTCATGAGGACCAAAAAACAATAAAGAAATTAAGAGAAAATTTACACTCGGTTTTGGAAGAAAATGATGAACTTATTACTGATCTTGGAGGCTTAGAGGAAAGATATGACGGCTGCATCGGAATTATGAAAAAGCTTTGTGAAAAGACTAGGACATGTTTAGACGAAAAGAACCAAGATATTCAGACATTAAAACAGAAGCTGTCCAAATAGAAGAACAATTTAACCAACAGACCGACATTTTAGATTGTGTGACACTTAAATTAAATAATGCAAATTCCAAATTATCTTCATCAACTGTACGCAATTTAAATAAGAAACTGACGCGCCGAGATAGCTCAATAGCCAACCAAAAAGACGTTATAAAAGAAAGTGAAGACGCCAAAAAACATTTAGAATCGCAATTGGAACAGTACACGACAGACTTAAATGAAATGGAAGAAAAGTTAAACTCTAGGGATACAAGTATCCTCTCTTTGAAGACAGAAAGACGGAAACTACTGAAGAAAGTGAGCTACCTTAGACTAAATCTGACAAAATCAAAACGAAATGCGGAAAGTGTTCCCTGTGACAAGTGCGAGACCGACATTCTGAACTTAAAACAAGATATTTCTGTGTTGGAAAAAGAGAATCGTTAGCTTGAGGGTTTAGTGGACATTTTAAATGACGAGGAAATAGTTTCGTTTGAAAATGGACGCTATACAGATGAAGTGCGTGAAACCGTCATGGAACTTTTATCCATGAATGTTAGCATGAGTCGTGTTAATGACGTGATCAAACTTGTGCCAGAAAATCTTGCAAAAAACCCCATAGGAAGACTGCCAAGTAATGCCCTAAAATCTCGGCTTCTGGTAGAGGCGAAATATCTTGCACAGAGGCAGGTTGTTGAATATATGATTGAAGGTGCTGATCCTTCAGCGTTGACTGGTAACTGTCTTCACGGTGATGGTACCTCAAAATACCATAGATATTATCAATCTTTCCAAATCACAACCATATCTGGTAAAAGTTTAACCATCGGCTTAAACGAAATGGGAGGAGGAGCAACATCGGACATTTTAAGGTCATTCAACGAATGTGTAGATGAATTATCTTCAGCACTTACAAATTTAGATAGAGAGTCTGACAATGAACAAAATGTTGCTAGATTGATAGCCAGTATCAAAAACACAATGTCTGATCAGGGTGCTGTTAACCCATGTTTTAACAGAGAACTTGAAATTTTGAGGTCATCAGCTCTACCAAAGGTTATTGAAAATTGTGAGCTGTTGTCGGAACAAACAAAGAAGGACATGGGTGAGATTGGGAACTTTTACTGTAAGATGCATATTTTGGTAAATTTTGCAACAGAGTGCGATAAAACACTCAAAATATTTGAAAAGATATCGCAAGTCGAACGAGAAAACCCGGACAGTGGAAGTTCTAGTGGTTACACAACGAGTGAGTGCGGAGCTGCGAGGCTAGTGAGGACTGCCACAAAAGCTGTCCATCCTCATGGTTCTGAGGAGGCTGGTGTAGCATCTCACTTTAAGGCCGAAAAAATGAGAAACTAGAATTGGTATCGTATCGTGGCGACAGGTTTAACATCTTGTTTTATGACAGTGCAGCATTGTATTATCACAGGAACCACCTGAATGATTTCCTGGCGAAATGGCCTAATCCAAACCTACTGCTCCAAGCCGTCAACACTGACATCCAAAACAAGGTTTACCTTGCAGGTGTCCGAGCTCTCGGTATAACGGATAAATTGATTACAGGCCCTCTTTGGAGAAGAATTGAGGAGGCCTCCTCAATTTTAGACATCAACAATGATTTGCTTCAATTAAAGCTTTGTCTTGAGAGGGGATGTCAAGATGGTGCGCTCCTGATGAGCGGTGAAAGCCCATTACCACGACTGGTCCATAAAGACAAAATGTACGATGAGCTTTTCAATAAAACGGACGAGGAGATGGAGTGCCTCACGCAAGAAGCGTTAGAGATGATCTGCCACAGCCTGTTACTCATTTTGGAGAGACAGGCTGTTGACCAATTGCCTGGCGGTAAATATTCTGTCGTAAATCATCAACTTGAACAACAAACAAAAAATGTGCCAACAACGAACACAGTATCAGAGAGAGACTTCGGGGTTCTGGATATGCTTATCAGATCCAAGCCGAATGCAACCATCCTATCACAAGAAAGTTTGATTATGTGGATGAATAATGGTACCACAGAATGGCTGAAAAACAAGAACGTAGAGGAAAAAACAGATTTATTAAAAGATGCAAGGGGAAACTCACAAAAACTGTATGACCATTTTAAGAACAGAAAGGAAGAGATTCGGCATCAGAGGATGGAACACCTACTTAAAAAACAAAGTGAGCTAGAAAAAACTGAGCAGAAACGCTACACAAAAAAGCTGAATGTTACTAACGAACTGTCAAATGGAACTGTGTGGAGAACAGAACATGAAGTAGATTTAGAAATGGGCAATATTGTAACGAATTCTGGAAAAAGAAAGGCAATTGTCTCACAGATCAATTTTCATCGACATGTTTTGAAATCGAAAGGCCCCAAAACTTTGTTTTACATTAAAAAAACAGAAAACCACTTTCAACTACCAATCTCATAGAAAACCTTAAACAAATTATACTGTCAAATCCACAGGACGAACATCAACCGACTCAAGATGTTACATCCAATGTCAAATCATTCCGCGAACGAAAAACAGATTTGGAACATGAAAAACAAAACTTGTTTGAAAAACTGAAAGCCCAGCGCCAAAAACGTTTGATATTAAATGAAAAAACCAAACTTGAGTCTCTGTTGAAAAACCCTAGTGTGCTTATAGGAAAAAGGATTAAACATTTATGCAAGGATGAAAGTGGTTTAAGCGAGTGGTTTGGTGGGAGAGTCCTCAACATTGCCAAAACAAATGAGAATCCTTCAAAAATAAAATATACTGTCGAGTACGATGAGGACGAGGAAAATACAAAATGGGAGTTCAACTTGCTAATGGATTTGAAGAAGGGAGATCTCATCATTTTGGATTAATAAGGCCGACTGTTTATAGTGTGTATATAGTTTTTGTATGTGAACATGATGACTACAATTCATTGGGACAGATACTAAGATGTTTGGGGATTGCTCCGCCAGTTAGCCTGTTCCATAATGCAAGTGTAAATAGTTTAACTACCTACGGCTGGGATTGCCAGGATATACTAACCAATTTCAACTACAATGTGAACACTTGGCTTTCTATGTGGCCCATATAAAAGGAAAGACTATTGGACAGTATTAGTGTGTTTTGATATTAAACCCAAAATCGCAAATTTTGAAGGAAGGATCTCGAGACTGGATAAGACTGGATTAGTATGCAATTAATGCTTTGTATATTTGTGCAAGTAATGACAGGATTTTCTGCTGACCTATTCAAAATACACAGATAAAAGTGTTTGCATAACAATAGTTATCAAACAAGGTTTAATTTGATATATTACATGACTATATGTTGAAAACCATAAAATTCCTAATTTGGCGAATTCGACAAATTTGGCGGCCATTTTGAATATATAATAAGCATATAAATGTTTAACTTCTGTTAAAATGCACTTTTATTTCCTTATTTTTATATTTTCAGCATGGAAACAGGATATTGTGTCAGTATCATTTTTTTTTACTGTATTTCGCGGTGAAGATACATGAGTTACGACTTTTCCCCGCAAATCTTGGCGGCCATCTTTGATTTCAAAATGGCCGACAATCAAACCGTGAAACACACATGCAATAAATTATAAATTACTTCGTAATATTGTAAAGATCAATATGCAAAAGAAAATAGGAATCTCCCATTGCTTAAAGTAAAGATATGTTGATTTGATTCAAATGTCTACCTGTGTATAGTGCCATTACGGTGCCATCTGAATACATGGTGTCAGTATGCTGGAGTCAAAATGCATGTCACCGAAATTGCCATATATATGAACATTAAAAATGCGATATCTCAAAAAGTTCTCAACCAATTTTCTATTTTTTTATATCTACTGGTTTGGTTTTTCTGTATCTATACAGTCAGCATGAAATATTGCATATCTGAGATGCCTCAAAATATACCCTGAAGTCCCTAATACCAAGGCACCAAGCACAGTATTCCGCCCGGTCACTTTATACTGACAACGGGTGAACCAGTTGTTATTATTCTCCTTAATGCTGAACGTTAAGCAGGGAATAACAACTACCATTTTTAAGGACTTAGGTATGTCCCGGCCTGGAGACAGAACCCATTGTCTTCCTCACATGGGCGAACGCTCAACAGTCAAGTCAAAAGTGAGGTGTTGCCAAGCAAGGCGCAAGGAAATAAAAGGTAGATAGAAGTAGATAGAAAAATCCCAAATATTGCAATGGGCGCAGCAGATATATTTTGGTCGATTTTGTGCCCCCTAATAGAGGACACCAAAGCAAATCCCCAATTTTGCAGGGAGTTCCTCACATTAGCCGCCTACTACGATATCTTCAGTGGGTAACAGCAGGTGTAGTCTTTCCCGATCCCCACCTGGCAAGGGTGTTTTTCAGAGAAACAAAATCCTCACTACTCTGAGGGGTTAACAACAGTGATTGGCACCGTCTCCTCCAAACCCATATTTAATTTTGGTGTCGCAGTACAATATCGAAATGTCGTGTGATCGTTTCTAGTCCCATCAGTCTTTTTAAGATGTGTTTTATGGGACATAAACTTTTCCCAGCATGCTAACAGTTTTGGTGTGGTCAGAATTACCGGCCTTCAGAGAAATGTCACCTGTTTTTCAACAGAAATCTAAGTTACCCGGTGAATGATGTAGCTTTGCTTGCAGTTTGTTTTAATTTGGAATAATACATATTGTTTACCGTTGTAACAGTGACATATGAAGGCTTGTTTCCCCAATGGAGTCTAACCAACTCTCCAAAATACCAGGAGAAAATATGTATTAACAAAATAGGATGCAAATGTATCAGCTGGTAATTATGAATACTTCATACATTCATATCACAATGCAATATACAGATACATATATACAACCGTATCTTCCATGGAATATCCAACAGAGCAACAGTCAAACTCTAGTCATAGAAAGATTCTGTAGATAATTAATTGTTTTCCTAAGATCTATTATTATTATTATGATTATAATTATTATATTCTTAACGGCCCATCAACACATAAGAGGTCATTAGGGCAAACAAAAGTCGGCAAAACATGTAAAAGGAAAAAAATATCAAACGAACGAAAAGGTAAAAGACAAACGTCAACTTGAATAAATAGAAAAAGTAGCTATGATTAAGTTAGATCTTTTTGATCAGACCGACAGTTTTTAGATAGTAAAGAATTGTAGAGATACTGACTTTTTCGAAAAGTGATTTAAGATCTGTTATATTATCATAAAAAAGTCTCTTGTTAGATGAATGTCAATGCAACCTAATGAAAAATAGTTTTACTGTAAATCGTTCTTGACATGCTATGCATTGAGGCTGGCCCTCGCTTTTCAATAAATAAGAATGGGTTATGTAGGAAAAGGCAACCCGGAGACGGACAAGGACAACCTCGTCTCGGCGGTTTTCTCTATAGTGTGGATACTATTCACCGATTTTCGGTTTGACCTAGGATCTAAATATATAAGCTGAACACATGTAGATTCTATAAATGTTAAACTTGTGAAAAAGTCTCGTATCATCTACTAATTTACAAAGTAGAATCCTACGATATATATCTAGGACTGATAAAACCACTTAATTCAGATAAATGCAAACATATGTAGATAGTAACCATCCAAAGGTCCTGTCATCAGTAAGGAAGATGTCGGTGTTTTTTTCGGGAACACCTTTAGTCTAGTAATCTGGTCAGTTCAGCTGTCCCCAAAGCAAATATGATAACATTTAGGAGATTCGATTTTATGCGCCAACCTCTGCACGAGTACAGAACACATATAAGGCTGCACTTTGAATATACGTATGCAATTTGGTAACCATAAGAAAACCTACAACGACGAACCAAAAAACGTCTGCATATATAAACGTCAATATATACAAGAAACACAACACCCTGAACACTAAATTTCTCGAGGACATCCATCCTTACAGGACTGGAGAAAGAGAAGCCATATGCATGAAGTCTTCAAAATCTATAACAAATGTGTGCTTGGCAAAGACATTTACATGTACATGGTCAAAGAATAAAGCATCAAGGGGGATCCAATACAAACCAGTCCGATTACACAAGACTAAACACCTTTTCACTATCGAGTAGTAAAGGCGAGGAACAATTTGCCAGGAAACGTTTTGCAATCAACAAACTGTCAACATTTAAAAAAAAAACAGTTTAAAGAAAAACAGGAGTGAAGATGAAAATATTACATGGAATTTACACAGACTCCAGAAAAGAAGATTACACGTCAGTACTGTATGTTTTAGGTGGTATTGCCTGATGTAATAACTAAATTAAAGTGTTGTTCTTTTTAGATGTATTTATAAGGTCTTCAAATTGTAGTTAAACACAATTAGGATATGTATGCATAACAGTTGCGAATCTAACTGAATATTATTTGTTCATGGAATACAATGAATATTGATTTTTAAATTAAGTTAAAATTTTCTTACGGTCCCGGAATTTTAAGTTATCCACAGGATAATCACGTTTTCATTGGAATAATAAGTGTCCTGGTGACCAATAATCTATTTAATTTCCGTTCTAAACGTTCAACATTATAGTTAATTACAGAAATTCGTTTCATGTAACGCGTTGTCAGTATGATATGACCGGATGAAATGTTGTACTGGGCGCCTTCGGCATTGTATTTTAGTGTTTTAGCACTGTAAAGTCACCATCAGATCCGCGGTATCGCAATGAGCAAAACATCCAATGTAGCGTCTGAAGCACACTAACAAACGTACATTACACGCATTATGTTACTTACTGTACGTCCATAATTAGCTAATAATAGTTCGCCAAACCGAATTAATCCAAAACAACGAGGGTGTTCCACCTATGAGTTTTCAGTCTACGTGGTAGGAGAAACTGAACAGTCATAATTGTGATTCGCAACTATAAGACTTCAATGTCTACGATAAACAGAAACATGTCGCACATACTAAATTCAAGTTCTGGCCAGATATCCGAACGGTTGTTGTGAGTAACACAGTTAACTTCTAGTCTTCCGCAGCAACTGGTTTCCGGCATATAGCTTATTTGTAGATGGTTCCCCTTGTTTTCCCCTCAGTACCCAATGTTTTTCCTGCTGCTTAGGTATCTCCTGACTGTGGCGAGGACGTTTAACCCAAACCAAATAAAACCTGTTTTCCTGTTGCTTTGGTATCTTCTCTGTTCATATTGTTGTGTCTTTTCACATCGGGTTTAAAATATGATTTGGTTTTGTGGATTAATAAGTTGGTTGTTTAGGGGTTGTAACGTGCTCCCTGCATGTAAGGCGTAAAAATTTACCTGCTGTCCTCAACGACATGATCGTAAGAGGAGACTAAACTTTGGACCTTATCTCTTCTCTCCTTTCTAAATAACTTTCTTCTTCCTAATGTCGCCATTGGCAATGCCCCACTTTTGGCCATTTGTTGAGCGTTCGCCCCTGTGAGGAGGGCTTGGGGTTCTGTCCCCCTGGCCGAGACATACCAAAGTCTTTAAAAATGGTAGTTTCTACTCCTGCTTAACGCTCAGCAAATTAGGATTGGGACGACTGGTTCGCTCGTTGTCAGTATAATGTGACCGGATTGGGCGTCCTGCTGGGTGTCTTCGGCATTATGTTTCAGTGAGGTAGCACTATAAAGTCGGCATCAATTACGCGCTATCACATGGAGACAAACACGAACATATCACAGCCTCCCAAAATACACACACATATACTACAAGCATGCATCTTGCACACAAGGGAGGCCGTCCTTAAATGACCTTAGCTGTTAAAAAGGACGTTAAACAAAATAAAACCAAACCAAACGTTTGTAACGTCCTATCAATATGACGTATCTCCATGCATGTTGTGTATGTGTCTGTGGTATTTTCGATACGTAGTTGTAGGTTCTTATACATACCGCTTTATCGCTACCTAGTAAAGTGGTTCACAAATTATTATCCGTGGTTATAGGGCCTTTGCAACCAGCCAACATCTTTCTCAACTCCCTAGGGAGCATACAGCCGGTGCTGCCATTTCGGCGCTCACAGCTAATATTCAACAATTCTAGCACCACCCAACCACGTACTCATTTACAGCTGAGTAGACTGGAACAAGCGGAGTAAAGAATCTTGCCCAACGATACAACACAGTGCCGTGCCGTGGCTCGAACCCGCAACCCTTCGGTCACGAGCCTGGCGTCCTACCAACTAGAATACCGTGCCTCCTATGTATATTTGTTACAATATATGAAATATTGCAAGTATTTTTTATTTGCATATAATGGCACGGCTGTTACGTTTGATTTCCGAAAAAGGTGAAAACAACAGCATTTCAGATTTACAACTAAAACTGTCTAATGATCACACTTATCACACCACTGGAAGCAAACTTCGCCTTCTAGTTTAGTCATCTTAGCATTAAACCCCATACAAATTGTGACTTGCTCTTTACTGAAAGACGTCTGAAAAAAATCCAACTTGGGGAAAGTAAATGCTCTTTATTCATTTTGGTGCGTAGATGGTGAATTGCAACAAACATAACATGATTTAATTATTTGCTATGTGTTTCATGATAGGTCAATCTTCCGATAGTTCTTGTATAAGGCAATGGCTTTAGACGACTTTTCTTGAAAAGGTTTATTTAAGTTTACATAGTTGTATGAAACAGCATTAACTATCGAAGCAAAATGCATGCTGATTCTTTTGTTCATGAACGAACAGCCGACGCCATTTTCCTGATAAAGTATAATAGAATGCTAAGGGGACTACCACGGATTGTACACGACATTCAATCAATATCAATATAGAAAGGAATATGAATATATGGTTAACAACGTACGATAGTTGGAGCCCTAATAGTTTGTCGCCTTGTGATACCCTGTGATACCTTGTGATACTATTGTGATACCTTGTGATACCATTGTCAGCTTCTCCTTGTTTGACAAGACATATGTGACAGCTGTGACAACAGAAGGCGATCCTTTGTTTTCTCGACCATCTAATTTACTTTAATCATTTTTTATTACCCTCTGCGCGTGCTTTCCATAATTTGATAGGCCTTTAATACCCGTATTTGTTAGATTTAGTATGTAACTAAGACCAACATGTCATCATATTAACCCTTATAAATATCTAAACAGGATTCTCGAGAGATTTCGTGTCTGATGGAAGGTTAGAAGATGCAAGAAGCTAGATGATTTCTTAGAAGTGACCTAAATCCATTCCTTACCCTATTTTATATTTACTCTAACAAACACATCCTCAGACATTAATTAACGTAGTAGGATAATAATGTATTTGCGTTACAGGACTGTAACCCTTACATAATAGCCATGGCAGATCGTCAGTTAATCTGTTATCTTTTCCTTTCAAAGTTGTTTATGAACTCCAGTTCTATATCAAATTTTGAACAAAATGAACTAGAACTGTAGGCAAACTGAATATAAACCCTACCACTTCAATTTCAATTAAAAAACGTTCAGGATTTAATTTCGATAAAGAGTTATGAACTAAAAATAAAAAGGGGTACATGTATATAACAGCTATCAAAATAATGCAAAACTAGCGAACAATTTAAGTTTATATAACATCTACAATGTTTCATACATATCAGTCCTGAATGGAAGTAGCAGTAATTCGGACAAAAGGATAAACTGAAAATCGGATAATTTGTAAAAAGGGATATAATTCGCATGACAATTTTCGTTGCTGGAGTATAGATTAGATTAGTTTAAAAAAAACGTCCTAACAACAGCTAAGGTAATTAAAGGACGTGCCTACGTGTGTGTTGTGTATGCGTGTGAGTGTGCATGAGGCTGGGTATGCTGGTGTATTTGCTTCCTTGTCATAGCGCGGATGTGATGAACACTTTATATATAGTGTTATCTCACTGAAATACCATGCCAAAGACAGCACTCTGCTCGGTCACATTTTACTGACAACGGGTGAACCAGGTGTTGCGTTTCCTACAAACGCTCAACGTTGAGCAGGGAATAACAACTACCATTTTAAGGACATTGGTATGGGGCCGGCCTGGGGGACCATCTTTGTATTGTTTCACGGCCAATTGACAATGGGAGTCATTTAGGCCCAACCAACACGTTAAAACAGGCAATCACAAAAAAAAATCATCAAACTAGAAAAATAAAAATAAATGGTTGTAAATCAAAACAGATCTTATTATAAAGAGCAATTGATGATTGAACAGAAACCGTATCAAATACACTACAGAGCCAATTGCCCTCCTCACCTAGGCAAACGTGCAACATTAAAGCCAAAAGTTAGGTAGTGCCAAGCAAAGCGCTAGAAAAGAAACGGTAGTTAGATGTAGAGAGAAATATAAAGATCCAAACGTTTGCAATTGGTGCAGCAGATTTATTTTTGTCGTTTTTGTGTCCCCAAGTTGAGGACAAAAGCAAATCCAAAATTCTGCAGGGGGCTCACTCATTAGTTTCCTCTTACGATACATTTTGCGATCCCCGACCTGCAGGACGAGAGGAAAGTTTCACCCCATTAATACCATAGTAAAAGCAAATCGTCAAAGATATAGCTGTGCTAACGTAGTCTGAATCTTCCCCTGTAGTCACTAGTTGAAGTATGATGTCCTATTATGTATAGCTCAATAGGGAAACTAATATAATTATCTGTCAGTTGAGAAATGAGTAACCTAAATAATGACCGTCAGAAAGATTATCTTACTGGGTCCTCTGCATGTTCTTGTGGTTCTAGATTTGAAACAGCATCTCATTAATTCCATGATTGTATCAAATACACTGGGGGTTCAGAAGACCATACTATTTTATCAAAAAATATTGGGAAACAACTAGATAAATAAGAATATAAAGCTTTATGACATGTTGGTTATATATCTAACCTATGTTTGATATGCATACATTAAACTATTTGGTGGGTTGAATATCCAAACTCATCAGTGGATGGCCTTGTGTGATACAATGGACTTTTTGGCCTGTATCTGTTGGGTGCGGACATGCAGCTCCATTAACAAATTATTATGTTATATGTCTTTTCGGTATCAAAATAAACGGTTAGAATTTAAACCATTAGATTCAATTTTAATAAAAATGGGTATAAGTAATTATTTCCCATAATTTGATTATTAATTTGATAATACCAACTTGTTTATAGGTGTTTTTATGTGTTCTAATGTCTATGTCTATGCTTGTACCACTGTTTGTTACTATGTTTGGAGAGGGCTTTCATAGGCTTCCTGCTGTCCAGTCCATTTGTCCTTCGACAAAAAATGTATTGCAATTGAAATTGCAATTTGAAGGTCCATGTGGAAGATTAGCCTTTGGCCAAACATGTATTTTATCCTCAATAAATAAAGTTTATAATTATTATTATTAATATTAAATTGAAATGTATAGCTCAAGTAAACACTGAAGTCGCCTTAAAAGTATCTACTGGTATGTTAATACATAGCTCATATAGATACCCACCCCTGCAGATCGGTTATTGAGAAGGCAACTAATGTGGAAACTTCATGTAGAATGGCAGGATTTAGGACAACCCTCTAGTTTAGGACAAACAAAACAAACATGACGAAAACACTGCATCCATTTCAATAATTTGAGATTTTATTTAAGTTCGGCATTTAGGGAAATCGCAACAACTTGATTACTGTGTATATGAACAGTACGCGTTCAGACATCAACACCGATTATTCACCTCTAAACTTATGGTTTGATCATCCAACGTTTGATATGTACTTCGTGATCGTGAACGTTATGAAACAAGTGCCGATTCATTCACAGTTACCAATGCTTGTAGTTACTATTCAAATGATCGCTTAATATCAGAACACAGTACATCTCCAGCACAGACATAGGGAGATATTAGCCAGGTGGCTTAGGACTAGTAGTTAGCGCCTGGCAGCTCTGCGAATTCCTCAAAAAGTGTATAAATTGTATATATATGTACTGCAAAGCGCTTTAGAGTGGCTTATGTTAGCTAGATCGCGCGCTATATCAAATGTTGCATATTATTATTATCATTATTAAAGTAAATTGCTTACCAGCTTAGTTGTATATGAGAACGTTGAAGATAGAGCCGCTTTGACGGTTAGTGTTGGTACTTGTTATCACCAGGGGATTTCCTTTGTTTGTCACCAGGGGATTTCCTTTGTTTATCACCAGGAGATTTCCTAAGCTGAGGGCTACTTTTCATAGATTGATTATTGGTTTGTTTTGCAGCTGGTGTAAATATTGTGACAGTATTTATCTGTTTATCTGACACTTTAAGTAATGTCAATGTGGGTATTAAATGGTAAATAACCGAGTAGTCATGTAACAATGATTGATCTGTGCTGATTACGTCCTTAAACGACCATGGCTGTTAATAGGACGTTCAACCGTATACAACCAATCCTGAATATGTGCTGATGACTACCTAATCATATAGAATGAAGTGACACCCGTTAGCTTGTGGCCACGTAGTGCTGCATACATGGTGGACTTTACACTAATTTGCAGTAACATGAGTATAGCATGATAACTTCATTTTGTTTCTTGAAGTAAATATATCCCTGTATTAACAAAGATGTTAAAAATATTAACCATTAAGTCAATAGTTTGTTTTGGTTTTTAATGGTTTAACGTCCAATTAACAGGTTAGGTCATATAGGGACGTTCCTCCATGTTTATATTGTATGTGAGCTGGAGGCAGTGTCCTGGCGATAGCGCGGATCTGATGCCCGGTTTAGAATGCACTGAAATGCCATGCCGATGGTACGCAACTCAGTATTTGACTCGGTAACATTGTACTGACAACGGGTCTATAAATGTTTATGATTACCCAAAATACAGAACGTTTAGGAATAACATTTACCACTTGTAGGACTTGGTACGTCTCGGCCTGGGGACAGAACCCACTGTCTTCATCTAGACTCGTTATGGCCCATAAACACAAAAGATGTCATCAAAAACATGTCAAAGAAATGTTATAAAAACAAGCGAAAAGGTAAACGCCAAAAACATTAAGAGTAACTATTGTTTTCATATCTTCTTGAACAGACCGACAGTTTTCTCGTAGTCGAGAATTGTAGAACTGTACAGATTTAACTGTAAGTGGTTCAAGACATGCTATCCATTAAAGCTGGTCTTCGCACCTAGATAAAGATGAATGGTTAATGTTTGAAAGACCAGGACGAAGATGCCATTCACCGATCAAAGTTTTTTTTAGAGTATAATTTGTTGCGAACACATTGATTTGGAATATTTTGTCTCGACGACCTTACAAAATCTGTTACCAAAATATTCTAATTTTGCAAAAATTAAGTTTAAAATCAATAAGAGGTACAGGTAAAGACGCTTTGGCAGAGCGATCTGCCTTTTCATTACCTAGTAATCCCACATATCCGGAAACCCAAACTAATATAATGCAACATTAAGAAGAAGATGCAACAAAAAGAGGTCATCTCATGAGGAAAGATGTAAATAAAATCAATTAAAGGTTTGTGTATACCTATTCCGGTACAAAACCAATGAAACTGCACACAACGTACGAATGTATCATAATTACAATTATATGTATATTTCTATATACAGTAAATATATATTTCGTCTCGAATTGCCGAGTATTCCATTACACTAATCAATACCAAAATTCATTTCCAATTGGACAAGTATTGGTTGTTAAGTCTTCCAATAACTACCCCTGTATCCTCTGTAATACTCAATTATCTGTTTATTGTAGACGGGAGATGTTTCCAGCTCACAAATCAAACAACACGCGAATATTTAGATCAAATCAGAAATCAAGCTGAATACAGGGTATATCCGGATAATTCCGCGACATTTGATCATGAGAACGTGTCAAAGACGTCACAACATAGACCAGTGTAGGACACGGTGACCCAGATCACCACAACAAAGACCAGTGTAGGACACGGTGACCCAGATCACCACAACATAGACCAGTGTAGAATACGATGACCCAGATCACCACAACATAGACCAGTGAAGGCCACAGTGACCAAGAACATCACAACATAGGCCAGTGTAGGCCACAGTGACCCAGAACATCACAATAAAGGCCAGTTTTGCAACACTAATGTAACAACGTCACAACATACGCCAGTGTAGGACACAGTGACCCGTAACACTACATGAAGGCCAGCTTTACAACACTGATGTAACAACGTCACAACATAGGCCAGTTAATACGTATGACACAGTGACCCAGAACACCACAATAAAGGCCAGCTTAATAACACTGATGTAAAACGTCATAACATAGGTCAGTGTAGGACACTGTGACCCAGAACACCACAATAAAGTCCAGCTTAATAACACTGATGTAAAACGTCATAACATAGGTCGGTGTAGGACACAGTGCCCCAGAACACCACAATAAAGGCCAGCTTTATAACATTGATGTAAAACGTCATAACATAGGTCGGAGTAGGACACAGTGACCCAGAACACCACAATAAAGGCCAGCTTTATAACATTGATGTAAAACGTCATTACATAGGTCGGTGTAGGACACAGTGACCCAGAACACAACAATAAAGGTCAGCTTTACAACACTGATGTAAAATGTCATAACATAGGTCAGTGTAGGACACAGTGACCAAGAACACCACAATAAAAGCCAGCTTTATAACATTGATGTAAAACGTCATAACATAGGTCAGTGTAGGACACAGTGACGCAGAACACCACAATAAAGGCCAGCTTTACAACACTGATGTAAAACCGTCACAACATAGGCCAGTGTAGGACACAGTGACCCATAACACAACAATAATGGCCACCTTTACAACACTGATGTAACAACGTCACAACATAGGCCAGTGTAGGACACAGTGACGCATAACACCACAATAAAGGCCAGCTTTACAACACTGATGTAACAACGTCACAACATAGGCCAGTGTATGACACATTGACCCATAACAAAACAATACTTTGTTTGTTTGTTTGTTTGTTTATGTTTAACGGCCCATCGACGGCTGTGGTCATTTAGGGCCATGGTGATTTATTTATTTATTTTACTTTTTTAACAAACATGTGAATAGCGAAGATAAAATCAGATAAAATGGTTCATTTTAAAAGTATTCGCATTGTATGTGTAGATAATAAAAAATAATAAAAGGGGGTTAAAATAATAAAAGAGATAACGAATAGATGATATGGAATATGCGATATATATATAACGTCAAAAATGATAAGGTGGGTTAAAAGACATCAGAGTCTATAAAATAGACCGATGTCTTTCAAATAGTTAAATAATGCCTTCGAATCCACGGAACTGAAAAGTGTTTTCATATCCGGGACTCGGAAGTAGTTATCACGAATGTGTTTAAAATCGGAACATTCTATTAAAA
>NW_018480016.1:87472-125473 GCF_002113885.1 Mizuhopecten yessoensis | reverse complement strand
TATGTCCGTCGTTTTGGTGGTTTTTATCTTTACCCATGTGTATATTTGTTTGTTTCACGATCTATGCCTCCACCCGCCACGGAGCCCAACAAGGGGACACTGGTGTGACGCGGATATCCAGCGCCAAGTGTCGGAGATACATAGAATAGTATACTCGTAAGAATATACATACTATTTGAAAGAGTATACTCTCGCGATTGACCCTGAGCCACCGCCTTCTTGGGAGTATGTAAACCAAGGGCTCGGCGTGACCAGCCGATTGGTGATAGAGGGCCCATATCACCTCTCGTCTACCCAGAGTCCGAAGCCAAAGCAGTATGTTGCAGAATGTCGGATCATGTCTCCTTCCTATCAAGAGTTTGACAGTGATTCCGACTCTGCTCAACTACCAGGATCTTTTCCCCCCAGGAATACGAGATGCAACCCACGGCAAACAGGTTGGCTCAAATTGGAGCTACTGTGAAAGCGTTCTGCTACGATGACGCCCAGCGCGCCACAATCTTACCCCCGAAATGATCACATACGCACTGAGCACCAACGTACCCAGCCTCGGGACGTGGACCCAGCTTTCTTGGAGGCCAAAACAATACAGGCCACCTTTACAACACTGATGTAACAACGTCACAACATATGCCAGTGTAGGACACGGTGGCTTAAAACACCACAATAAAGGCCAGCTTCACAACACTGATGTAACAACGGCATAACATAGGTCAGTGTAGGACACAGTGACGCAGAACACCACAATAAAGGCCAGCTTAATAACACTGATGTAACAACGTCACAACATAGGCCAGTGTAGGACACAGTGACCCAGAACACCACAATAAAGGCCAGCTTAATAACACTGATGTAACAACGTCACAATATAGGTCAGTGTAGGACACAGTGACGCAGAACACCACAATAAAGGCCAGCATTACAACACTGATGTAAAACGTCACAACATAGGCCAGTGTAGGACACAGTGACCCATAACACTACAATAAAGGCCAGCTTTACAACACTGATGTAACAACGTCACAACATATGCCAATGTAGGACACAGTGACCCATAACACCACAATAAAGGCCAGCTTTACAACACTGATGTGATAACGTCACAACATAGGCCAGTGTAGGACACGGTGACCCAGAACACCACAATTAAGGCCAGCTTTACAACACTGATGTAAAACGTCACAACATAGATAAGTCTACATGTAACATCTGCTGTTGGACTGGGTTGAAATGTTTGAAACAAATTGAAATCGGCACAGTGTTTTTTCAGAATAATACAGCTTGTTTACTGACACACGACGCCTGAAAAAGTATATCGCGGTAAATCAACTGAGACAATGTCTAAGGTTTATTTAACAGTGTTTTAACGGCTTTTTCTTTCAAACAAAAGATATGAAGGCGAATGCCGCGGGAGACACCACTGATGAGTAGAGGACAAGTAACATAAGTATCACAACAATGGATGATGCAAGACACCATGACAAGTAAGAATAAATAGGCCAGTCTAGGACACAGTGAACCAAAAACATAACATATTAGGCCTGTATTGGCACATTTCCTCGGTTATTATAAATTTGTTTCATGCCTTATCAGCCACAGCCAAAACTATTTTTAGGGAAGCTTGGACCGATCAGTTGGACTGTCAGGGAACCAAATGCTCTGGTTGCTCCGAGCTCCTCGGGAAAAGTTTTACTGTTGACTGATAAAGCAGGAAACATCGGGTTTGTTACTTGAACAACATTAAACAAACATGTCAATGGAAATTAACTTAACAATTAACATGTAATGTTGATACTGCAAAACGAGCTACGGTATTAAATTTACAGCAATAACGCTTTCTTGTTATTCTCTACAAATATTCTATCATTTTCTTGGCCGAGTGATTGTGTAACGAACACCTGCATTTCCTGTCATAGTCATCAGGATGTTTGAAAATAAGTTGCGTTCGATTACATAATGTTCATCGCACGTGACCAATCAAACAGTCCTAGTTTACCCTGTGACAAGTCAACAGTCGAAGGATAGCAAGCACAGGTTTATCACGTTACAAGTATATAGTCATAGGGTAGCAAAAACTCCGTTTAGTAATATTAGAAGGAAAGAGATAAAACTGATAAATATACACTGATATTATAGAGAGCAGGTAAAAACACATCATTGGACAGCGCACCACAACGTGACCGAGAAACAACATAACGAATATTGATAGACAGTTACCAGAGACGGCACGTTGTCAACACTGATACTATATAGTGTTAAATTCTTCATTTTCGATTCGATTTCTTTCGATAAGAACTCAACATTTGAAATAATTACATTTTTATCTCAGTTTTTTGCTTTCTATGTAAAAAGGAAATTGCGATTTGCTTAGATGATAATCATTTTCGATAGTGTTCCTAATGAAATTCCACGCACACCCGTCTAGTGATTGCTGTCTGGTGATCGTTTTCTAGTCAAATCACACTGTTGTTGCCATATAGCAGATACAATGTGAGACATGTTCAAGGTAACATGTCTACATCACAAGTGATAAACTGCATATTGATCTTCCGAACACGTCGCAAGAAAACAGCGCATTCCGCTACAAGCAGATTACTTGGTGCCACTTACACGACGGAAAAGGGTGGTGGTTATGGGTATAATAAACTAATGCTGCCAGTCCAAATGATAGATCTTTGGAAAAAGCAACAAGGTCACTTGCAGCAGCAAGTAGCAAGCAAAATACTTGGAAAGATTGAAAAGAAAAAAATGAAGTTATGACGTCACGTTTCAGAAAGTCAGATATATAATACCATTACAACTTTGATACCAGTTTTATATTGCATCACTTTCGCACTTGTAAATGTCATCGCAGTACATGTGTCGTTAAACATATTTCATTTATTTAATTTAATTAAAACACTTGAAATGGCTGGTCATGATACATGTCCTGGTACAGATAAACGAACGCTGGAATGACACTACTATGACATTTTATTATCTTTCTAGGTCAACAACACGTCACGTTTACACTTTCTAGAGCTAACCAACAGTGTTTTTAACAAGACTATTAAATAAAATTATACAGAAATCAACGACAGCAAAGTACGAAATTAAAACGAGAAAAGATATGTATACATTTTGTGCATTTGTTTCCTAATATTGAACCTAAGCTTTATTTCGTAAAGAGCTATATAATAGATTTTTAATTATTTTTGGGATTGCTGGCCATGTTATACATGCGGATAACAGGACGTACATGTTTCCAATTACGAGTGAAGTCTGACCCAGACAATTCAATTAACGTTCTAGTTATCCGACTGCCAATACGGAAAACCATGGCCATTGGCGTCTCATTAAGATCTGTGCGATGGTTTGTCAGTAAACAGTACATATCCAGGTACAGTTGATTTTATGTCTTCTCGTTTTAAGCATCACTTCGGGAGGAAATCTACATCGACGAAATAAAACATGCATGAAATCATGTTAAAGGCACATACAACGTCTGCTTAGTGTCGACAAACTTTAGGATATAAACCATTTGTAACACTGATTCTGTTCGGTAAAAGTGAATTTCCGACCATGGCGAAATTCTCAGACGAAGATCTTTACACCTAAATAAAAGTGATTCTATCAAGTTTGCGATGTAACGACACTTTTCATTGGTTAGTAACTTTCACTTATTGGACGATAGACCATGCGCGTACATACATTTTTATACATTGTTGTACATTGAATACATATCAACGTTCTAAAACCTCCCCTGCCAATGTACCAGTAAACAAGCGATTGGATTGATTAAAATAATCATCTGGCATAAAGCGTCATGTCGGTGTTTATTTTTAATCGTCTTTCGACCGACTGGCGACAAAATCTTCTCAAATATATCCATGTTTATTAGACAAAAAAGGAAAACTGGCCAAGGGTCAGAAATGATAAAAACAGGGCTTGTGAAAGACATATAACCGTTACGTTACACATGTTAGCACGCGCAAAAGAAGTCTTACTAAAATAATTATATATTATCTAGATCACCTTGCTTATGGAAGGTGTATGGACAATGAGGTAGTCACGAAAAAGACTTTCGTTATATTTTACTCAAGAGAATCGATATGATATTTTTTTCAAACGGCAAAGGGGTATTTATATGCCGTGTCACAGTCCTAACTCCACGACCTGACATAATAACCATATTCCCACGATAAAAAATACTTTCAAATATGTTTTCAAAAGGATTGCGGTTTAGAAACCTAACATAAATGATATATTCTAAGCATTTTCAATGAAAACAAATAATGGTTCGAAACTTTATAATCTCAAGTTTGAATTGGAGTCACCTACAATGGAGACGAGTGGCAGACATTGTTTATTTTGTTGGTTTGACATGCTTTCCTTGAACATATAACGTTTAAATTCATTGTATTCTATTCGATGTCATTATTCATTCACCTTTTATTGACGTAGTTTTTAAATATCATCGATTCGTGTTGTTCTTGCTGTCGTTTGCTTCTTATTTGTATCAGGTTGTTGACTGTTTAGAGTCATTTTTTGTTGTTGTCATTTTTATAATGCTCGTTTCTGTTCTTTGTTTTGCGCTCACTAGCCTAATTCTCTGCTGAGAGCGTGATGATACCTATATTTACACGGCGAGTATTGTCGAGCATTGCACAGATATTACCCTTTCAAATTTGTATTTGTTAATATTTTGCACGAGGATCATCGATTTTGAATTCGAATTACGGCATTACCATGGTTTCTTTTATAGAAATGACACAAAATACAAGACAAGGAAAGCAAATCATGTGATAGAAGTGTTCTGTAACGCTGGTCATAAGTTTTAATGGCACGAATTGTGCCTGTTGTGTTACACCAGTGTTCATTGTCTTACCACTGTTAAATGTTTGAACACTCACTTCAAATTTTTGAAACGTTAAATATAATTTGTATTCATCAAGATACATTTGTTACATCAATCATGTTACAGCAAATGTATATTTTTGTAAGACTACAATAAAATCATGAAGATTTGTTTGTTTTGTTGGGTTTTCTTCAGAGATCCAGGGAGATTGGTGGTCATTTACTGAAATATCGAACGTGATTGTCGTGTCATAACGACGACCGTAAGTAGGTCTGAAGGTAGATTGAAGCGCCTGTTAAGGACAAGAGGCCATGGGCTTTAACAGTCACCAGAGTAATAATAAAATGTTTTTAGTTGTTGTGATGTGACAAAAACAAATATTACATGTACTGTAAACGCGGCCTATTGACTGTCGGTAATGATGTAGGGGAAAACCATCCTATATATGTATATATTGTAATTGTCAGAAAAAATTGAAATAGCAAAATGATTTAGTAAAACTCTCCCCTTCCCTAGGGAGAAATAAGTGACCCGAGGGTAGTAAATCCGGGTTTGAAAAAAGAAGATGGGGAAATTTTGGCCAATTTGATCCCGTTTGATTCCGCCCCACGATATTTCTAATTAAGTTTGAATTATACCATGTGAAATTATCAAAAACTGTTATTTCCAAAAAAATCTTAAGTGAATTTTACCCTCTCCCAAGGGGGTAATGGGCGGGGGAGGGGNGGGGGGATATTTCAGCATATCTAAGTCATCAGAAATAGATTGTTGAAATTTTGGCCAATTATAACCCGCTCCTCAAGCCCCCTTGGCAAGATCCATATAATCAACAATGTGGTTTGTTTTTAATAATGTTATGGTAGTCGGTTTAGTGGTTATGAAAGAGAAGTCAAAATGTAAACAATTACGGACGCACGGCGTAAAGAAGATAATCGCAATATGTAGACTTCTCTCTACCGTTCAATATTGCTGATCGTAGCTCGAAGAATATCCCTGTTATACAAGTTCTGACGAAAATGAATACCGATCATGGTCATAACAGCGCTTGACAAATGCATAAAACTGTTGCGCCATTCAAACGCTTAAATTATGAGGACAACGCGCATGTGAGGAATCCCCGTTAGAGGTGTCGTCTGCAATTTTTGACAGGTTGTGCGTGGCATACATAAGATGAGCTAACCTTGAAATATAAAGAAATACACCACTTAAGGCGTCCGAGCTTGTATAAATCTATGGTATTTGTGTATCGTACATTTGACTTACTATAGACATTCTTCAGCGCACAAGTCAATGACCCCAAAGCTATTGGGCTGAAAAAGAACATAGGTGACGACTCCTTCATCAGGATGACATATTCCCTATATTGCCATGATGTGTCACTATCTGTTGTTGTCCTTTCGTTGTTTTTATATCTCCTCTGTTCCTGTTGTTATTTCCTTTGTTTTGCTATCTCCTCTATTTCTGTTGTTTTGTCTTTCCTTTGTTTTAATATCTCCCCTGTTCCTGGTGTTGTCTTTCCTTTCTTTTGATATCTCCTGCGTTTCTGTTTTTGTCTTTCCTTTGTTTGATGTCTCCTGTGTTCCTGGTGTTGTCTATCCTTTGCTTTAATATCTCCTCTGTTCCTGATGTTGTCTTTCCTTTGTTTTGATATCTCCTCTGTTCCTGATGTTGTCTCTACTTGGTTTTGATATCTCCTCTGTTCCTGATGTTGTATTTCCTTTGTTTTGATATCTCCTCTTTTCCTAGTGTTGTCTTGCCTTTGTTTTGATATCTCCTTTGTTCCTGTTGTTGCATTTCCCTTGTTTTGATATCTCCTCTGTTTCTGATGTTGTATTTTCTTTGTTTTGATATCTCCTCTGTTCCTGGTGTTGTCTTTCCTTTGTTTTGATTTCTCCTCTGTTCCTGATGTTATCTTTCCTTTGATTTGATATTTTCTCTATTCCTGATGTTGTCTTTCTATTGTTTTGATATCTCCTCTGTTCCTGATGTTGTCTTTCCTTTGTTTTGATATATCCTCTGTTCCTGATGTTGTATTTTCCTTTGTTTTGATATCTCCTCTGATCCTGTTTTTGTATTTCCTTTGTTTTTGTCTGCGCTATTTTGATGTCTCCCATGTTTCTATTGTTTCGTCTTTAATATCTCCTATATCTAGTTGTCTATCATAAATTTAAGTGTCTCAGCAGGTCCCATTGGTGTTTTCTCTTCGTTATAGTGTGTCCTCAATATGCACAGCGGACCAGAGATCCATAAGCTCCCCATCTTAACTGATACGTTGTTGAAAATTATACCCCCTGAATCGAAACAAATGGAAAACTATTACTGTCTGGTTGCTAGCTCAAATTATATGTAAATCGTTTTTATAATAATTGCACGCACACATAGACTTGCTAAGGAACATAATATCAAAAGATATGTCTATTTCAAATGCATTGAATCCAAAATGGATGAAATAACCAAGTGTTACCGTAGATTTTTAATTTGTATGACATTCTGTATCGACTTTCGAATTTTATAATAGTAGTTTCTGTATAATAATTGATTTACCGTCGCAATAAAGGATGTCTATCGCTCCAAAATTGTGTATGGAACTCAACGATTATGTGTTATGTAAAAAAAAATTGGCATTCCGACTTGAATAAGTAATCAATTTTGTAGCTTCCAAACTTAATTGTTTTATTCGATATACATATATAACTGTTTCCTAACGAAACGTGGTGCAAAATGAAAAAGTTATTGTTTAAAAATGCTGATTAATATTTCAGAGAAATTGTGTTATTATCGCCAATTTTTTATTTTATATCTCAATATACAAGTTTAATGGAGTGTGTCACGCAATAAACCTTTGTATGATTCAATGTCGTTACTACAATATTCATGTTTAATACTATTAGCTGTATTTACATAGTGTATTCGTATAAATATATATAAATAAATCATTTTGCCGATGGAAATGTTATTATGTACAAGACATCCGATAAAATTCCATAGAAATTTACTCACTGCCGACCTATTACGATATTGGATGTTGTACGAGTCCTTACACACCGGATTAAACATAGTATACGATTGCTCACCAAAGCTGACAGGTCAAGGCCAGGAGTTACATAACGGTCGCCTTTCCATTCTTCTTACCCTAGACTTTTGACTTTGACGAACCCTTTTTGTGTAATTGGATATTTCCGATAAAAGACATTTACATACGATGATATTCAGCGTTCGGCCGCCAGCATGATATGGAACTTTAAGGCAATAAACTTACCGTCACATCTTTTCCAGACACAACAAAATGGCCCAGAGTAATAAAACAAGTCAAGTCCTTCCCCTCCTATCACAAAACAGGTTCTGCTACAATCAGCACTCATTAAATGTGATGGTTGTAACATCTTAAGGTAACATTTTAAGGGAGAACGAAGAGTCTGTTCGAATAAAAAACGCGGGTGTATCAACTTGTAGGTAAAAGGTAATGCCTAATATGTGTCGCATCCGAAAAGTGAAAGGTAAATTTTGGTGACTTTCATTGACATTTTCAGTAACGAGAACTACACATGTCAACAGAAGAGTATTAATATTGAGAATTGTAGTTGTCTAAGGGAGAGTATCAGTAACGGGAATTGTATGTGTATAAAGGAGAGTATCTCTAACGAGAAATATTGTATCTATGGGATAGTATCAGTAACGAGAATTGTACGTGTGTAAAGGAGAGTATCAGTAACGTGAATTGTATGTGTCTACAGGAGAGTATCAGTAACGTGAATTGTATGTGTCTATAGGACAGTATCAGTAACGTGAATTGTACGTGTTTATAGGACAGAATCAGTAACGTGAATTGTACGTGAATATAGGAGAGTATCAGTAACGTGAATTGTACTTGTCTATAGGACAGTATCAGTAACGTGAATTGTACGTGTATATAGGAGAGTATCAGTAACGTGAATTGTACGTGTCTATAGGTCAGTACCAGTAACGTGAATTGTACGTGTATCTAGGAGATTTTTAGTAACGAGAATTGTACGTGTCTATAGGAGAGTATCAGTAACGTGAATTGTACGTGTCTATAGGTCAGTACCAGTAACGTGAATTGTACGTGTATATAGGAGATTTTTAGTAACGAGAATTGTACGTGTCTATAGGACAGTATCAGTAACGTGAATTGTACGTGTGTATAGGAGAGTATTAGTAACGAGAATTGTACGTGTCTACAGGAGATTATCAGTAACGTGAATTGTATGTGTCTATAGGAGAGTATCAGTAACGTGAATTGTACGTGTCTACAGGAGAGTATTAGTAACGTGAATTGTACGTGTTATAGGACAGTATCAGTAACGTGAATTGTATGGGTCTATAGGACAGTATCAGTAACGTGAATTGTATGTGTCTACAATAGAGTATCAGTAAGGAGAATTGTACGTGTATATAGGAGAGTATTAGTAACGGGAATTGTATGTGTTTACAGGAGAGTATTAGTAACGTGAATTGTACGTGTTATAGGACAGTATCAGTAACGTGAATTGTATGGGTCTATAGGACAGTATCAGTAACGTGAATTGTATGTGTCTACAGGAGAGTATCAGTAACGTGAATTGTATGCGTCTATAGGACAGTATCAGTAACGTGAATTGTACGTGTATATAGGAGAGTTTTAGTAACGAGAATTGTACGTGTCTATAGGACAGGATCAGTAACGTGAATTGTACGTGTGTATAGGAGAGTATTAGTAACGAGAATTGTACGTGTATACAGGAGATTATCAGTAACGTGAATTGTATGTGCCTATAGGAGAGTATCAGTAACGTGAATTGTACGTGTCTATAGGATAGTATGTACGTGTCTACAGGAGAGTATTAGTAACGAGAATGGTACGTGTCGACAGGAGAGTATCAGTAACGTGAATTGTATGTGTCTATAGGACAGTATCAGTAACGTGAATTGTATGTGTCTACAATAGAGTATCAGTAAGGAGAATTGTACGTGTATATAGGAGAGTATTAGTAACGAGAATTGTACGTGTCTACAGGAGATTATGGAGAGTATTAGTAACGTGAATTGTACTTGTTATAGGACAGTATCAGTAACGTGAATTGTATGTGTCTACAGGAGAGTATCAGTAACGTGAATTGTACGTGTCTATAGGAGAGTATGTACGTGTCTACAGGAGAGTATTAGTAACGAGAATTGTACGTGTCTACAGGAGATTATGGAGAGTATTAGTAACGTGAATTGTACGTGTTATAGGACAGTATCAGTAACGAGAATTGTACGTGTCTACAGGAGAGTATTAGTAACGTGAATTGTACGTGCCTTTAGGAGATTATCAGTAACGTGAATTGTACGTGTCTATAGGAGAGTATCAGTAACGAGAATTGTGCGTGTCTACAGGAGAGTATCAGTAACGTAAATTGTATGTGTCTATAGGAGAGTATTAGTAACGAGAATTGTACGTGTCTACAGTAGAGTATTAGTAACGAGAATTGTACGTGTCTACAGGAGATTATGGAGAGTATTAGTAACGTGAATTGTACTTGTTATAGGACAGTATCAGTAACGTGAATTGTATGTGTCTACAAGAGAGTATCAGTAAGGAGAATTGTACGTGTATATAGGAGAGTATTAGTAACGGGAATTGTATGTGTCTACAGGAGAGTATTAGTAACGTGAATTGTACGTGCCTTTAGGAGAGTATCAGTAACGTGAATTGTACGTGTCTATAGGACAGTATGTACGTGTCTATAGGAGAGTATTAGTAACGGGATTTGTATGTGTCTACAGGAGTGTATTAATAACGTGAATTGTACGTCTTTATAGGACAGAATCAGTAACGTGAATAGTACGTGTATATAGGAGAGGATCAGCAACGTGAATTGTATGTGTTTATAGGACAGAATCAGTAACGTGAATAAAACGTGTCTATAGGACAGTACCAGTAACGTGAATTGTAGGTGTCTACAGGAGAGTATCAGTATATAGGAGAGTATCAGCAACGTGAATTGTACGTGCCTTTAGGAGATTATCAGTAACCAGAAGTGTACGTGTTTATAGGATAGAATCAGTAACGTGAATAGTACGTGTATATAGGAGAGTTTTAGTAACGAGAATTGTATGTGTATATAGGCGAGTATTAGGAACGGGAATTGTATGTGTCTGCAGGAGAGTATTAGTAACGGGCATTGTATGTGTCTACAGGAGAGTAACAGTAACGTGAATTGTATGTGTCTAAAGGAGAGTATTAGTAACTGGAATTGTATGTGTCTACAGGAGTGTATTAATAACGTGAATTGTACGTCTTTATAGGACAGAATCAGTAACGTGAATAGTACGTGTATATAGGAGAGTATCAGCAACGTGAATTGTACGTGCCTTTAGGAGAGTATACGTAACGTGAATTGTACGTGTCTACAGGAGATTATCAGTAACCAGAAGTGTACGTGTTTATAGGACAGAATCAGTAACGTGAATTGTACGTGTATATAGGAGAGTATTAGTAACGAGAATTGTATGTGTCTATAGGAGAGTATCAGTAACGTGAATTGTACGTGTCTATAGGACAGTATCAGTAACGTGAATTGTACGTGTATATAGGAGAGTTTTAGTAACGAGAATTGTACGTGTCAATAGTAGAGTATCAGTAACGTGAATTGTACGTGTCTATAGGACAGTATCAGTAACGTGAATTGTACGTGTATATAGGAGAGTTTTAGTAACGAGAATTGTACGTGTCTACAGGAGATTATCAGTAACTAGAAGTGTACGTGTTTATAGGACAGAATCAGTAACGTGAATTGTACGTGTGTATAGGAGAGTAAGAGTAACGAGAAATGTATGTGTGTATGAGAGTGTATCAATAACGTGAATTGTACGTGTCTACAGGAGAGTATTATGAACGAGAATTGTACGTGTCTATAGGACAGTATCAGTAACGTGAATTGGACGTGTGTATAGGAGAGTAAGAGTAACGAGAAATGTATGTGTGTATGAGAGTGTATCAATAACGTGAATTGTACGTGTTTATAGGACAGAATCAGTCACGTGAATTGTACGTGTATATAGGACAGAACGAGAAATGTATGTGTGTATGAGAGTGTATCAAGTATTAGTAACGAGAATTGTACGTGTCTATAGGAGATTATCAGTAACAAGAAGTGTACGTGTCTATAGGAGAGTATCAGTAACGTGAATTGTACGTGTCTATAGGCGAGTATTAGTAACGAGAATTGTACGTGTCTATAGGACAGTATCAGTAACGTGAATTGTACGTGTCTATAGGACAGTATCTATAGGAGAGTATCAGTAACGTGAATTGTACGTGTCTACAGGAGAGTATTAGTAACGGGAATTGTACGCGAATATAGGACAGTATCAGTAACGTGAATTGTACGTGTCTACAGGACAGTATCAGTAACGTGAATTGTATGTGTCTACAGGAGAGTATTAGTAACGGGAATTGTACGTGAATATAGGACAGTATCAGTAACGTGAATTGTACGTGTCTATAGGACAGAATCAGTCACGTGAATTGTACGTGTCTATCGGACAGTATCAGTAACGAGAAAGGACAGTATCAGTAACGAGAAAAGTGTACGTGTTTATAGGACAGAATCAGTAACGTGAATTGGACGTGTATATAGGAGAGTATTAGTAACGGGAATTGTACGTGAATATATGAGAGTATCAGTAACGGGAATTGTACGTGAATATATGAGAGTATCAGTAACGGGAATTGTACGTGTATATAGGCGAGTTTTAGTCACGAGAATTGTACGTGTCTATAGGAAAGTATCAGTAACGTGAATTGTCCGTGAATATAGGAGAGTTTTAGTGACGAGAATTGTACGGGTCTATAGGACAGTATCAGAAACGTGAATTGTACGTGTCTATAGGACAGAATCAGTAACGTGAATTGTACGTGAATATAGGAGAGTATCAGTAACGGGAATTGTACGTGTATATAGGAGAGTTTTAGTGACGAGAATTGTACGTGTCTACAGGAGAGTATTAGTAACGTGAATTGTACGTGTCTATAGGACAGTATCAGTAACGTGAATTGTACGTGAATATAGGAGAGTATCAGTAACGGGGATTGTACGTGTATATAGGAGAGTTTTAGTAACGAGAATTGTACGTGTATACAGGAGATTATCAGTAACTAGAAGTGTACGTGTTTATAGGACAGTAACAGTGACGTGATTTGTACGTGTCTATAAGAGAGTATCAGTAACGAGAATTGTACGTGTCTATAGGACAGCATCAGTAACGTGAATTGTACGTGTATATAGGAGAGTATTAGTAACGGGAATTGTATGTGTCTACAGGAGAGTATTAGTAACGTGAATTGTACGTGTCTATAGGAGAGTATCAGTAACAAGAATTGTACGTGTCTATAGGACAGCATCAGTAACGTGAATTGTACGTGTATATAGGAGAGTTTTAGTAACGAGAATTAAACGTGTCTACAGGAGATTATCAGTAACTAGAAGTGTACGTGTTTATAGGACAGTAACAGTAACGTGATTTGTACGTGTCTATAAGAGAGTATCAGTAACAAGAATTGTACGTGTCTATAGGACAGTATCAGTAACGTGAATTTTACGTGTGTATAGGAGAGTATTAGTAACGAGAATTGTACGTGTCTACAGGAGATTATCAGTAACTAGAAGTGTACGTGTTTATAGGACAATATCAGTAACGTGAATTGTACGTGTCTATAGGACAGTATCAGTAACGTGAATTGTACGTGTTTATAGGACAGAATCAGTAACGTGAATTGTACGTGTCTATAGGAGAGTACCAGTAACGTGAATTGTACGTGTCTACAGGAGAGTATCAGTAACTAGAATTGTACGTGTTTATAGGACAATATCAGTAACGTGAATTGTACGTGTCTATAGGAGAGTATCAGTAACGTGAATTGTACGTGTCTACAGGAGATTATCAGTAACTAGAAGTGTACGTGTTTATAGGACAATATCAGTAAAATTGTACGTGTCTACAGGAGAGTATATTGTACGTGAATATAGGAGAGTATCAGTAACGTGAATTGTACGTGTTTATAGGACAGAATCATTAACGTGAATTGTACGTGTCNACAGAATCAGTAACGTGAATTGTACGTGAATATAGGACAGTATCAGTAACGTGAATTGTACGTGTTTATAGGACAGAATCAGTAACGTGAATTGTACGTGAATATAGGAGAGTATCAGTAACGTGAATTGTACTTGTCTATAGGACAGTATCAGTAACGTGAATTGTACGTGTATATAGGAGAGTATTAGTAACGAGAAATGTATGTGTGTATGAGAGTGTATCAATAACGTGAATTGTACGTGTCTACAGGAGAGTATTAGGAACGAGAATTGTACGTGTCTATAGGTCAGTATCAGTAACGAGAAATATACGTGTCTATAGGAGAGTATCAGTAACGTGAATTGTACGTGTTTATAGGACAGAATCAGTAAAGTGAATTGTACGTGAATATAGGACAGTATCAGTAACGTGAATTGTACGTGTTCATAGGACAGAATCAGTAACGTGAATTGTACGTGAATATAGGAGAGTATCAGTAACGGGAATTGTACGTGTCTACAGGAGATTATCAGTAACTAGAAGTGTACGTGTCTACAGGACAGTATCAGTAACGAGAAATATACGTGTCTATAGGACAGTATCAGTAACGTGAATTGTACATGTATATAGGAGAGTATCAGTAACGAGAATTGTATGTGTCTACAGGAGAGTATCAGTAACGTGAATTGTACGAGAATTGTACGTGTATATAGGAGAGTATCAGTAACGAGAATTGTACGTGTATATAGGAGAGTATCAGTAACGAGAATTGTACGTGTATATAGGAGAGTATCAGTAACGAGAATTGTACGTGTATATAGGAGAGTATCAGTAACGAGAATTGTACGTGTATATAGGAGAGTATCAGTAACGTGAATTGTACGTGTATATAGGAGAGTATCAGTAACGAGAATTGTACGTGTATATAGGAGAGTATCAGTAACGTGAATTGTACGTGTATATAGGAGAGTATCAGTAACGAGAATTGTACGTGTATATAGGAGAGTATCAGTAACGTGAATTGTACGTGTATATAGGAGAGTATCAGTAACGAGAATTGTACGTGTATATAGGAGAGTATCAGTAACGTGAATTGTACGTGTATATAGGAGAGTATCAGTAACGAGAATTGTACGTGTATATAGGAGAGTATCAGTAACGTGAATTGTACGTGTATATAGGAGAGTATCAGTAACGTGAATTGTACGTGTATATAGGAGAGTATCAGTAACGTGAATTGTACGAGAATTGTACGTGTCTATAGGAGAGTATCAGTAACGAGAATTGTACGTGTATATAGGAGAGTATCAGTAACGAGAATTGTACGTGTATATAGGAGAGTATCAGTAACGTGAATTGTACGTGTATATAGGAGAGTATCAGTAACGAGAATTGTACGTGTATATAGGAGAGTATCAGTAACGTGAATTGTACGTGTATATAGGAGAGTATCAGTAACGAGAATTGTACGTGTATATAGGAGAGTATCAGTAACGTGAATTGTACGTGTATATAGGAGAGTATCAGTAACGAGAATTGTACGTGTATATAGGAGAGTATCAGTAACGTGAATTGTACGTGTATATAGGAGAGTATCAGTAACGAGAATTGTACGTGTATATAGGAGAGTATCAGTAACGTGAATTGTACGTGTATATAGGAGAGTATCAGTAACGAGAATTGTACGTGTATATAGGAGAGTATCAGTAACGTGAATTGTACGTGTATATAGGAGAGTATCAGTAACGAGAATTGTACGTGTATATAGGAGAGTATCAGTAACGTGAATTGTACGTGTATATAGGAGAGTATCAGTAACGAGAATTGTACGTGTATATAGGAGAGTATCAGTAACGTGAATTGTACGTGTATATAGGAGAGTATCAGTAACGAGAATTGTACGTGTATATAGGAGAGTATCAGTAACGTGAATTGTACGTGTATATAGGAGAGTATCAGTAACGAGAATTGTACGTGTCTATAGGAGAGTATCAGTAACGTGAATTGTACGTGTCTATAGGAGAGTATCAGTAACGAGAATTGTACGTGTATATAGGAGAGTATCAGTAACGTGAATTGTACGTGTATATAGGAGAGTATCAGTAACGAGAATTGTACGTGTCTATAGGAGAGTATCAGTAACGTGAATTGTACGTGTCTATAGGAGAGTATCAGTAACGAGAATTGTACGTGTATATAGGAGAGTATCAGTAACGTGAATTGTACGTGTATATAGGAGAGTATCAGTAACGAGAATTGTACGTGTCTATAGGAGAGTATCAGTAACGTGAATTGTACGTGTATATAGGAGAGTATCAGTAACGAGAATTGTACGTGTCTATAGGAGAGTATCAGTAACGTGAATTGTACGTGTATATAGGAGAGTATCAGTAACGAGAATTGTACGTGTCTATAGGAGAGTATCAGTAACGTGAATTGTACGTGTATATAGGAGAGTATCAGTAACGAGAATTGTACGTGTCTACAGGAGAGTATCAGTAACGTGAATTGTACGTGTATATAGGAGAGTATCAGTAACGAGAATTGTACGTGTCTACAGGAGAGTATCAGTAACGTGAATTGTACGTGTCTACAGGAGAGTATTAGTAACGAGAATTGTATGTGTCTACAGGAGAGTATTAGGAACGAGAATTGTACGTGTCTATAGGACAGTATCAGTAACGAGAATTGTACGTGTCTATAGGACAGTATCAGTAACGAGACTTGTACGTGTATATAGGAGAGCTTAGTAACGAGAATTGTATGTGTATATATATCGGAGAGTATCATTAACGAGAATTGTACGTGTCTTCAGGGGAGTATGGGGTTCAAAAAGTTGCCAGTGGTCATATGAACAATTGTATCAAAATCAATACCTCTTTAATGTGTTGTTTGGTGATGGTGGTGATATTAATATCGACGTGATTTTACGTTCGGAATTAATACAATTACAAGTGCCATCAACTTAATTTTGTCCGCTTTATTTCGCCTTAATCATTTCAAAGCGTTTAAACGGGTTTTCTGTACTTTAGACATAGATTCATCTCCAAACGTGGAGAAAAACTTGTATCAGACTTCTAAAGAGCGTTTAAAAATAATTATTTATATCTTATTTTCGGTGGGGCAGGCCTCGGTCAATATATCTTTAAAACATATCAATAGTATAATGCGTTGGAGGAAAGATCTATTGGCAGGGGTAATTTTTGCTATCCTTTACATTTCGTTCCATAAAGTAAAACCGAATTTTCTTTGGCTACTGTTACTGTTCTTATACTGTATATAAGTATATAATGGTACATTTGACTCAGACATAATATAACATTCAAAAGATGATCAATTTGCACAAAAATAAAAAATAAATAAAAAATAATATCCCCTACAGAATGTTAAATTTGTTATAGCATTTTTAAATTTAAGTTGTCCAATACATATCCTGAAAGTAAACCAGACACATCAACAAAAAATGTCACATAAAACAGACGTTTACGAAGCACTTCTGACTTGGTTCTGACTAGCACCGACACACGAGCACTTTTATATACAAAGCTTACAATCTTAAGTTGCCTACAGTAAAAAAACAACATAACAGACGTATTTTAGAGCGTTTGGGTCGGCCATGTCCCCGTATTAAATGGAAACACATCGTTGTCCATCACCGGACGAGAGTTATACATCAGAAATATCGATATTCATGTGTCTACCAAGTCAAGTGGACAGCGAATTCTGCAACTTATCGAAATGTTCTGCCAGGTCCTGACAACAGATGTTAATAAGTCAAACTTCGAGGTTTCGAATATTGCGAGCCCATCGGGAAAACATTTACAACTTCTAACATCTTTGAGATTCTATATAAACTGCATAAGACAAAACAAAAATCCAATAAGTCTCCAAAAGTATACATGCTCAGCTATAGACCAAGGTGTACATCAAAATTAAATTTGAGAACAATATCTCAAGTACTTTCTTTGAAGTAGCGATAACAATTCCTCACTATTAAAACCCAGGATGACCGTCTGTTCGCCATTTTTGTTTTTCCAATCTGTTATAAAGGTAAACATGCACAGATCCAGACCAATGGAAACCTGCCTATTACATATGAGAAAGGTCATTCCAGTTTTTCTAAGAAACAGAGATAGAAAACTGTCAAACTCGACCATTTTAAATTCCTAAAACAAAAATTCGATTTGCATAAAGTTGGACCATGGGAAGCGTTCATGTTTTAAGCAAGATCCCTGCACTATTTTCTGAGAAATAGCGCTAACAAAAACTGGTTAAGGGCGGACAGACTCAACATCTAATGATTGTTGTTTAAAAATATGTTTCATGTATTGATACACTTTAGTAAACATCATACCTACTCACAGAACGGGGCATATTACTATTACTTTGATCATGTTGTTGACTTTGTTTTGTGAATCTATTCTAGTTTTGATATGTGAAGGCTTTTTACGTTTATTTTATTTTGTGCAGCTCATTACCTTTAATTGGGGAATTCCTAGCAATCGTTTTCTGGAGCTATTTACCTAACTTTTGTGGACCTCTTTACGTACGTTTTGTGGGGTCCTTAACCTTTGTTTCGTGAGGCTCTTTACATTAGTTGTGTTGAGTACTTTACCTTTGTTTGGATTAAGTTTGCCAGGAGTATTGAATATATATATTGACCATTTTATTTTCAAATATCTGCTGCATCCCAATTCATATCGGAAGAGGCGACTTATCTGCCCCCTGCAAAATCGCGTTTCTTTAACGATTTAGCTTTAGGTAAGCCGATGGGAACGAAATCGGAACTTCTGCCCAATTGCAATACTAACAAAATCTATGTTTCTCTCTCCTAGCTCACCCTCTCATGTCAGCGTAGTCTCCGTGTACACCCGTCTTTATCTCCGTGTACACCCGTCTTTATATCCGTGTACTCCCGTCTTTATCTCCGTGTACGCCCGTCTTTATCTCCGTATGCACCCGTCTTTATCTCCGTAGACACCCGTCTTTATCTCCGTTTACACCCGTCTTTATCGCCGTGTCCACCCGTCTTTATCTCCGTTTACACCCGTCTTTATATCCGTGTACACCCGTCTTCATCTACGTGTACATCCGTCTTTATCTCCGTGTACTCCCGTATTTATCTCCGTGTACACCCGGCTTTATCTCCGTGTACACCCGTCTTTATCTACGTTTACACCCGTCTTTATATCCGTGTACACCCGTCTTTATCTCCGTGTACACCCGTCTTTATATCCGTATACACCCATCTTTATCTCCGTGTACACCCGTCTTTATCTCCGCATACACCGTCTTTATCTCTGTATACACCCGTCTTTATATCCGTGTACACCCGTCTTTATCTACGTGTACATCCGTCTTTATCTCCGTGTACACCCGTCTGTATCTCCGCATACACCGTCTTTATCTCTGTATACACCCGTCTTTATATCCGTGTACACCCGTCTTTATCTACGTGTACATCCGTCTTTATCTCCTGTACACCCGTCTGTATCCCCGTATACACCCGTCTTTATATAACCTAGCTGTTGCAAAGGCGGTATACTCAAAAACAAAAACTCCCCTTTTTTTCTGTGGTCGGGGTCATACAATTTTGGAGATTAATAATATATATTTTGTAAAAGCTCTTTGTGAAGACCTTTTACCTGCATATTTACCCTTTATACTTATATATTGAAATGAAAACAGTTTTATTCATTACGAATGATCGTGGTGTGTAAAACTCCTAATCTAGAAGCAACATAAAAAATCGATCATTGTTCTCCTTAGTTACCGTCCTATAAACTTGTAGTGTAACCAGGGTATATAAACGTAAAACTCCAATAGCATATCATGTTTACGTGAAGTGGCTTAGTACAACTAACAAGGTCCGCTTGAACATACAGACGTACATGTAGCATGTTTGAATGGTGCGTTCGACATGTTACATTTTGAGACTTGGTTGTTATAGGAGTTTGTTCAAACGATAGCGTGCATGGCTAGTGATTTATACAATTCACAGTATCTTTGAGAAATAATATAACAAAAAACACTCAGAAGCGTACACTGTTTCATCTCATACATACACTGCAAACATATGCCATAGCGTCCCATGTGATAATCTTTAATTTTAACTGTCTGCACTACACAAAGCTATTATTTCTGTGATGCCTTTCCAACACGACAAAGTTTAGACAATAATGAAGTAGTTGTGGCTTCGGAACATGTGCTCTTAATAACGACAACTGATGATTTCTTTTTTTCAATAATTAATCTATTCTGAAACACTTCATAACATTAACGTATAGATCGATCACATGACACCAATCGCGACAATCATCTGTTTAAATGTAGTAAGTAACCACATCTTTTTTACATGTACTTTTTAATAAGTTTGACTTATATACTGTGATCGTTTATTCTATATGATATTAGTTATTACAATGTATATATTGTCGTTTATTATAGAATTAATATACACCGAAATGATAATTCACCTAACGGGCTGAATCGCTTAGATGAATAAATACCTATCAACTCAATTAGACGAAACCTCACATGACCGTGCAGTAACCTTTTACGACCTGTTAATACCTATGGACTGTCACACTTTTCCCGGTCAGGCAAGTCGTTAAGACTCACCGAAACATATAGGGTCGACACAAAGCTATGACATGATAGTTTCCTTAAAGGAAAGATATGGCGACACCTGTAATTTCTTCTACAAGATATGTCAAATTCATTTGAATGTGTGGAGTTGATGCGTACATTTGAGCAATTAATAACGCAGCCACTGTTTGCCTTCGCTTGACATACGTAATCTACCTTGATTCACCTGTGTGGTACGTTAATGTTCCAAAATTTGTTATTATTTAACCCTTCACTTAGATCAGTTATAACTGGCATACCTACCTGCCTACGACAGGAAACATGAGGACTTTATTTATCCTTGCAAGGAAAGAGTAAAAGAGAAAATGTAGATACCCCAGCATATCAAAGGCGCAACAGATACATTTCTGTTTCTTTAATGTCGCCTATTCAGAAGACATGTGATGCAGCAGGGTGCCCTCAATGATCGCTATTACGAAAGATTTAGTTTAATTAGTTTAGCATCCAATTTAGAGGCAAAGGAATTTAAGGATGTATCTCGGTGCGTGTAATGTGTTGGTTTCTGTGCGCTGAAGCCCGTTTGTTGGTGTATTTGCCTCCTTGTGTGAGTGCAGGTTCGATGTCGCTTACAGAGCTCACTGAAATACCACAACGAAGGCATCCAGCACAGCATTCTACCCGGTCACGTTACAGTTTGACAACACATGGGAAATTATCAAGGAAGGCGTTAGGAAACAAAATTGTTGTTATGAAGAAATTTTCTATCACTCCCTTGTCCCCAATGAGATGGCACAAAAGATAATACCAAATTCTGCAGTGGGTTCTCACCCCAAACATTGGAAAACAGCAGGAGTAGTGTCTCAACCCCTGACCTGCAGGGGGTCAATTTCGTCGAATGATGAACTTCGATGGTAGATTAGTGTTTTTGCGATACGCTGCTCGGGGTATAGGTAAATCACTGATAATATTGTTACGTTACTCTAAGGATATTGTTACGTAATCACTCAATATGGTATGACCAAGCTTTGTTTGGATAGTGTGTGATTAAGATTTGAATTATTAAAATTGTAATTAAACAAAATATAATGCGTTTTCTTCCTAAATGGACAAATGTTGCCGGGTTTACAGATTAGTAAATGTACTTTTGTTCTATCTGTATACTGAGGTCTATAATACATAGCGGGGTTTCAATATGTTATAACCATTAAATCAGTACAGTTTAATAAGATGCTGTCAAGAAAATCCCCACAATAACACCCCATGAACTATTGGTAAAATAAAGGTACAACAAGACATTGAGATTGTACAAAGCGCAATTAAATGTGCACTTCTTGTTCCGACAATAACCTAGTCAGTAGTGGCGCCGGTAAATATTTAAAGACATGTTTGTCAACTAGGTTGATTTCTCTGTTGAAGTGAGCGTTGCTTTTCTTTCAAATTTTTAATTGTTATTTGTTTTTGTGTTGTTTTACAGCACTTTGACATAAAATAATGGTTTAAATTCCATGCCTAAAAATAATATTTCGGTTTTATTACTTCTGTCGATGAAAATCCGCCCGAATTCAGTTCGCGCGGGGTACGCAAACATACAAAACCATATATTAATACAATCACCACATATATCAAACCGGTACATCAATATGGTTCATTGTCTTATGAAGACGGGTTCCCAGGGAGACAAAGCCAAAAGGAAAGGTAAGAAAAGTGAGAGAAGAAAAAAGACTATAGAATCGGGGCAGCAGATCAGTTTTGATTTCTTGATGTCTCCCGAACAGACAGAAGAAAAGCCCCGATTCTTCGGGGCTTCCACATAAGTCACCTCTTACAATATACACAGTTGGATACATCAGGTCTGTTCTCTCCCCGAGTCTGCAAGTCTGCAGGGATGCCTCTTATACTGTTTAACTGAATTGCAGTCATCAACACAAGGACATATACAATTTGTAATCTACACATTGCTACAGTGTCAACCATATTTTCTGTAAATACATAAACATAGCTACAAATGTAAGACATACCACTGACACTGTGTTCTATAGTGACTACATCGACAAAAAGAACGATAGTTTATTCGCCGCAAGTCGTATATTCGAGTCGCCGACAATAAATCAATGCCATGATGTAATAACAAAAAATGGCGGATGGGCATTTGTTTTGTGTTGTTTTACGGCCCATCGACAATCTAACATTTAGGGCAAAAAAACCATAAAATAAACATTCACAAAAAAAGAATACATCAAACTAGGAAGATTATAAGGTGTAAAAGATGTCAAAATACGTCAAAAGCAAACGAATGGGTTGTAAAATAGTTTATATCTCATTCCAATTATTAACCTCCTGTAACGAATTTTATTAAAACGAATATATAATATCTTATTGTAAAGATTGATTGAGTGTAAATGATCATAAATAGATTGCGCAGAAACTGTATCCAATAAACGTTTCATAAACAGTACGTTGTAGAACTTGTCACGGATTGTTTGAAATTAACGCTTTCAAACATAGAAAGATTTACATTTCAAAATATTTTTTTAAATCAAGTGATTTAATGGGAATTGGGCAACAGGCTATGCATATACAAGCCCTCTCCCTTGGGTTAATTACATTTCAAACAATAACAGAATTATAATTTAGACGTTAACGCATTAGCACTGGCCTGGAACATTAAATACAAGTAGTACGTTTTTGATGAATATTCATAGTTAGAAAATTATTGACTGTACACGGTTGATCATAAGCATGAGAATAAGGTTTGGCTTCGTTGCGTAGACTGTAGCTATGTGTGGTGAAGGTACGGCCAATGCGCAGTCGCAAGAGAACAACCTCCTCTCTGTGGTCTGCTCTACCTATTGCATATGAANAGCACTATAAAGTCGGCATCAGTTCCGCGCTATTACAAGAAGACAAACACGAACATATCGCAGCCTCCCAAAATACACACACATACACTACACGCATGCATCTTGCACACAGGGGAGGCCGTCCTTAAATGACCTTAGCTGTTAATAGGACGTTAAACAAAATCAAACAAACAAACAAAAAACATGAACCTACATTAGCTTGAATTTCAGATAACTTATTAATCTGTCTCCCTTTTCTATTCCTTCATTCCATACTTTATCCCTTCTACTCCATTTCCTGTCTTTTCTGCGTCTTCTGTATAACATAACTAATCGGTAATGAAGCGGACGTAAAACAAATAAATTAATCAATGCGCTATCAAAAGCAGGCAAGTGAACCAACATACCCTATAATCGGCACACATAAATACATGGAGGCACATCATTAACTGACCTTAGATGTTGATTGGACATTCAACAAAATACAACTTAAACTGAACCTCCTCCGCTGCTTGTGCACGTGTTTGTTTGTCAGGGCGCTACGTCAAAATAAATCAGCATGACCCCCGTGTGTAGTTACATGGCCAGGAAAAACGATATCTTGTAGACAAACCTCATAATAAGCGGGAATATTGCTGTAGAAATCACTTAGTTACAGTGTGGTTTCCTTATAAAACGACCAGACTAGTCGCCGACTCGAATTATTTACTGGGGTTGATAGTGGGGTTTCCAGCTCCACAGGAGCTTTATGACACATACTTGTAGACATGGAATACTTTTAAAGTCTTATTATCTCCTAAATATCAGGATAATACAGAGTACGTTATGTGCCATGACTTAATGTCAGAGGACAAATGAAGAGAATTGTCTGTACAAAACACTAAATAACCCCACTTTAGTGTCGCCTTATCCACTTCGGTTTTTTATTTTACACTTGACAACAGTATAACGGCTATTTGTAAATGTTCAGCATTCACAACATTAAAACCGGAGTATTGTCCACTTTGTTTTCTTTGTGATGCTATCCGAAATGCCACGCTCAGTCAAGTTTCCTTTATCAGACAATACACGTTAGTGTTAGTGTTATAAACAAAAGATTCATCATCGCCAATTCACTATGGTGAGAACAATGATGATATTGATGAAACCAGTTTTGTACAGATTTGTTTTTCCTGTTAAAGACAGATAGTTTAATTGAGTTTTTGAGTCAACTTGTTCAATAATAATTACTGCCATTGATCTTTCACAGTAACTTAACCGTCCTTACACCCCATTAAAATTGGTTTAAAATGTTTTGATTTACATCTGTACCTACTTTATTTTCGAAACAAACAGGTGCTCTGTGGGGAAAAAAGTTATAAGTATTGAAATTGATAAAGTTGTTTTTATCAATATTAGCACTTAACACCTAACTTTAAGTCCTTTTTAAATATCACCTTTGGATTGATCAGATTTTATTTGTTATACATTGTATTTTTATTATATTTTATTTCACAAATTTATCAAAAAGTGTACTTGTTACCTAGGCTGACATTTCTTCCACAAGCGTTGCTGGTGCCGCTTGGGAAAGGATACATCTGTATGGATCTACCTTGACTAAGACAGCTCCAAACGTTAACAGTTGATAATAGGATCACATCATCAATTGATGCAGCGTAACAAGATCATGATAGATTCGTGTTATTAAATTTGTCATATATTTCATGCACTTTTGTTCGCGGGCGGAAAATAAGGTTCACCAATAGAAGTCTTTTTAACCATTCCCTTTTAATTTAGACAGAATAATTAAAACCAACAAAAATGTCATCTCATATTTATCTCTGGGTAGTGAACTCTACATCTCATATTTATCTCTGGGTTGTGAACTCTACATCCCATACTACGCCGGCTCGTTCTCGTTTTAAGTAGGGTAAAATAACTTGGATCTCACATTGATAGAAAAACGCAAATCACACACGCTTTTTAGGGAATGATATCACTGTCACTGCGCGATTTGTGCTGACATTGTGATCTATGTTACTGTGCAGTTTACTGGTGGTTAATACATATAGAAGAGAAAATAATCTATCACCCCTGTGCGGTATAGAATAGCCATAACGTCCCTTGGGTTAAAATATATGAGGTTATGCACCTCAAATCGTGCACACTCGGGGCGATATTTCTCTGACTAAATGACACGGAGGTGGTGAAACATGTTGTTCTCACACGAGAACAGACTGATCAGCAGTTTCTTTTCCCAACAGGATTTTCTCTCTCCACATGTGTATGTATACAAGCTAAATATCCGAAACCAGAAGCGAAAGAGGGAACTTTATCTTATTATTTTTACGTGCTTAAAAGCCAACCAATAACCGGGAGGCCATTAGACCAACAAATGGTCGACAGAAACATGTTAAAGAAAATCACATCAAACAAGCGCAAATGTAAAAGACAAATATAAGATGTAGCAATGGCTATTTACATCCTTTGGAACTGACAAACAGTGTTAGGTGTTAGGAAATCTAAGATTGTATAAATGTTTATTGTTTGCCAAAGAAGATTTAAAACTGGTTATATTTCTATCAAAATTATTAAGTGTTGACTGCAGTCCAAGTGATACAAATCCCTTCGCATTCATTGTGACATATATAAAAGGAAATAAAGTCGCTAGAGATATTTATTTCTAGAAATAGAAAAGGTGACCTTGACCTATAACGCAGTAACCTGAAACACGTACGTGTTCAAGATATTGCCATACCAAACACTTGTAACAAGTTTCATGAAATTCTTTTGAGTAATGAAGTTGATAGAGCGATGACGATGTTTTTTGGTAAAAAAAGTGAAAGATACCTTGACCTTTAACGCAGTAACCTAAATCGCTATACTGTACAAAAAATTGCTAAACCAATGAAGTAGATAGACCATTACATTTTTTTCTCTTCAAAAAATAGTAAAAGTGACCTTGACCTTTAACCCAGTAACCTGAAAAGCGAACTTGTTCAAGATGTTGCCATACCAAACACTTGTATCAAGTTTCATAAAATTCTGTTGAGGAATGAAGTCAGGAAATCGTTGGCAATGTTTTTGTAAAAATAGTAACAGTGACCTTGACCTTCAACGTAGCAACCCTAAACACGATCTTGTCAAAACACTAGCATGAAGTTTCATGAAATTCCGTTCCGTAATGGAGTGATGACAAAGGTTTTTTCTCTCTAAAAATAGAAACAATGACCTTGAACTTCAACGTACGTATGGGCGGAATCCTATATCGTTGCGAGGGGATAAACAGTAATATACTGTAAATCGTTCGGAACTACCATCCAGTGGTAGGTGTTTATAGAGACTTGAATACGGAAATAATATTATTATCATTATTATTTGATTCTTTACTGACTTTTTAACACAAAATTGGTCATAAGGGCAAATTAAAGATACAATAAACATTTTAAAGGAAATTACATCAAACAAGGAAGGCGCCTGATCAAGAAAACCCGCACGAATTCAACACTGGGAATATGAAGATAAAACATGCACCAGAGTACATTCTCTCACACCAAGGGGTTCGATAACTAACGTTATTGCAAAAGGCTACATCGAAAACATCTTTTTTCATTTTTGCAATGTTTTTCTTTTTTCACAAACCATCATCTCAACTACAAAACTTTTCAACATCTAACACTCAGTAACAGAGTACTTGGTATATGATACTGGTAATGCCATTAGAATTTAATAAAGTTTTTTAAAGGTCAGTCTGCAGGTCGAGTATCGCTAAAAGTGAGGTTATGTCAAGCAATGCGCTAGAAAATATCGTTTTAATAATCGTTCCATCAAGGAAATCTTCATGGATTTAATAAAGGCGTCTGTAATTATCACCCTCAGTCCACCATCACTATGTTTCAAAACAATTTGGTTTCAGGAGATTCTTTCTTTCTTACTGCCCAATATATAATTGTATAGAAATTGTTTTAAAAGATTTTGATATCCCCTTATTTGGTTGTGGTATATAAATAAAAAGGTGATTTAGATTCGACAGCATAACTGTATTAAGAACTATGATTTTTACCATCACGGTCAAGAAGTTTATTTGACCAACAGTGTACTAGGAAATTTCTTTCTTTTAACTTATCGTTAATATATCTGCGATATCCGGCATATCAAGACTGAAGTTTACACCCAAGAAGGTGAAAGGTACCTTAGTAATTATCATACATTAATAGATCCAATGTATTTTAAAGACTTTTTCAGAACCGTCTAGGGTTAGGCCAATAGACCAATTAAAACCATTCGATTTCATTATCATTTCTTTTACGCCTATCTTTTCTAACACCGAATACATTAGAAAGTATTTTGTATAATACATTCAAACAGAGTTGTTACCTTTAAGCAATATCAATCCTTGCTGTTTTGTGTGTGATGAAGACTCATCTGTGTACCAACTTTGGCCTGGAATCTTCAAACCAACAATATATTGTTGAATGCCTTTTACAAATAACTTTCTAGCTGTTCCATATCGATTGATTGTCATGCCAAAATTGCAATATCAAATATAGTTTCTGTCAACAAGACGCTTGACGCACTGTTTACATGCTGGTACGGTGTTTTGTCATTGAAGGGTTTTGTTTCTGTAGACGAATTTCCATGCTAAAGCTTATCACATAGTCTTCAGAGGCGATTAATGGCGGATATTCTGCATCTGAGCAAACGATATCGAGATGTTAGATCGGTCTGTAGCCCTAATTACAAAATATTTCATTTCCTGTTGTCCTATTGCTATCGTTTTCGTTTTGTAGTGTCGACTTGTAGATTACCTCCTGTTCACATCTGCTGTCATTTAAAGAGGTGCCTCCATCTATTTAGGGACTATAAGGCGGGAGTGTAAAAATTGATATTCTGTAAATATCCTCAATGTCGTTCCAAATGAAATATATTCTTAGTACCTCTCTTTCGGAAATATATTTTTGCTAATATGACCAATTAAACATTCAACCGGACTAATGTTGCTGTCGAATAAATAATAGATATCCGTATAACTATACTGTTGTTAATATGGTCAAACAAACTGGAAATGTATGTAAAACAATTGAATACCTATATAACTGAACTATATATAGCCCTACTATTGTCACTGTCAGATCGGTTTTGTTTGGTTTGATTTTATAGGATGTACATATAACGTCTGATCAACAGCTAATGACGTGTCTCAGTGTGCGTAATGTATGCTGCAGGCAAGATATGTTGGTGTATTTTCCTCCTTGCGAAAGTGCGTATGTGATGTCCACTTTATAATGCTATCTCACTGAAATACCATGTCGAAGGCAACCAGTACACCATTCCGTCAACAGGAATCAGGTACAAACATACGGTTTTCTAACAGTAATTGTTTTATTTTGTTTATAATGCTATATTTATTATTGATGGATTAAGAACAACATGTATCATTACATGTATCAACATTAAAGTATTATGAGAGCCAAGAAAAAACAATATTAGTATTCTAGTTATGTTTCATACATTTTAATATAGTTGTCTACCACCTGGCGTGAGGCTCGGTGTAGCGATCCATCAGTTTGACACTGTGCGAGCTGCTTCATAAAATTACATTATTTAGTGATGCAAGTTGCTACTATAAATGTTTTAATGTACATATTGTTAATAAGTGGTCATATTTGTTTTCAAAATACTGCAATCATCTATTTGTAAGTATTTTGTGGAATAATTTCTACGCCTGTTTAAAGAGACGTTTTGATTGGCGCTACTTTGGGTGCCCAATACGTCAATTTACGAACAGATTTGTGTCGATTTCCTCGTCATAATTAAGAAGAGCGATGGTTCGTGAAGATAAGACATAACGACAATTATAATGCAATTCACAATTTTTCTTGTACGCATACAATCTTACTGTCCTAGCTGTATAAAATTATGGACGCGAAACAATCTTTTTTTTTCTCGAGGAATGCAAAAAATGAAAATAATCAATCGACGTAACTGTGGGTAAATTCTCCATCAGTCAGTAGGTCATTTTACTACAGGAAGTTTTGTTTTGTTTATTGAGTTTACCGTTCTGTTTACAGCTAAGGTCAAGTTAAGGCCGTGTCTCCGTGTGTACATATATCATATATGCGTGTGTGTCTGTCCTCTTCTTAAAGCGTGGATCTAACACCCGACTTCAGAGTCATATCTCAATTAAAATAGACATTCGCAAAAATATGTACATCAAACTAGAAACAGAAGCAAGTTAAGTGTTGTAAATATACATCGACATGGACATTAATGGTTGATCTTATTATAAAGACGAATCCAGTGTTAAATAATATATTGATTGCATGGAGACTGTACCAAATAAACATTCAAAAGACAGGACGTTATATAATCTGTCACGCAGATGTTTGAAACTAAATCTGTAGCAGTCAGTGACTCATCTTATCAAATGGCGTGAAAAGGTCAATATTTATCTTACCCCCAGACGCCGTGTAAGGGTCAATGTAAATTTAACCTTTACGCCGTGTAAGGGTCAATGTTAATTTAACCTTAACGCCGTGTTAGGGTCGATGTAAATTTAACCTTTACGCCGTGTTAGGGTCAATGTAAATTTAACCTTTACGCCGTGTTAGGGTCAATGTTAATTTAACCTTTACGCCGTGTAAGGGTCAATGTAAATTTAACCTTTACCCCGTGTAAGGGTCAATTTAAATTTTACCTTTACGCCGTGTAAGGGTCAATATAAATTTAACCTTTACGCTATGTAAGGGTCAATGTAAATTTAACCTTTACGTCGTGTTAGGGTCGATGTAAATTTTACCTTTACGTCGTGTAAGGGTCAATATAAATTTAACCTTTACGCTATGTAAGGGTCAATGTAAATTTAATCAACGCCGTGTAAGGGTCAATGTAAATTTAACCTTTACGCCGTGTAAGGGTCAATGTTAATTTAACCTTTACGCCGTGTTAGGGTCGATGCAAATTTAACCTTCAGACGTCGTGTAACGGTAAATATCAATCTTATCTTTAACTTGTGAAGCTGGCCTTGTTTGGGGTTGAACGCCTTAGCCCATTACGGCCATGCAGTGAGATACAGTAGGCCTATTTTACAACCACATCTGCAATTTTACGTATACTATAGAAATATTACCTGAACGTTGATGTGGTAAGATAATTGTTATTTCACTTACTGCTTAGACAGAATAAAGGTTTACTGTTGCAGAGGAACACCATGGACTATAATCCGATTTTATACTTTTGTGTTCAAAACACCTTTTTGTCAAGATGCTGTATATTATTTTGAAAATGTACTTGAAACATTGGATATTGCATTCTAATTTCCAATAAGAGGACACAGAGAGACGTGGTTTGGTTTGGTTTAGTATTGTTTAACGTCTTATCAACAGCTATGGTCATTTAAGGACGGCCTCTCCTGTGTGCAAGATGCATGAGTGTAGTGTATGCGTGTAGTGTATGCGTGTGTGTTTTGGGAGGCTGCGATATGTTCGTGTTTGTCTCCTTGTGATAGCGCGGAACTGATGCCGACTTTATAGTGCTACCTCACTGAAACATACTACCGAAGACACCCAGCAGGCCACCCCAACCAGTCACATTATACTGACAACGGGCGAACCAGTCGTCCCACTCCTAAATTGCTGAGCGTTAAGCATTTACTGACTGTGGTATGTCACGGCCAGGGGACAGAACCCAAAGCCTTCCTCACAGGGGCGAACGCTCAACTAAAGGCCAAAAGTGAGGCATTGTTAAGAGAGACATTAGGAAAAAGAAAATTGTTTAGAAAGAAGAGAAAAGATAAGATCCCAAATTAAGTCGCCTCTTACGATCATGCAATGGTGGCAGCAGGTACAATTCTTACGCCCTACCGACAGGGTAGAGAAACGCGGACTGTACTGTAGATACAATTATACAAATTGCACATATTTGATTGTTTTAGTATAATTGAAAGAACTTCACAAGTCACATATTGGTGATAACAGTAATGGTACTGTGTGTATACCATTGTCTCATTGAATCATCTCTAGATTGACATAGGATGTACAGTGAACACTCTCAAATGGTTTTCGACAGCGTGTATCCGGAGAGTGATCCTCCTCTAACATATTGGTCAGTCACATCGTGTGTATCGGGATCTGTTGTCCGAGGCCTTCCCAGCTTGACGCTACAGAACTGGCGTTTTGCATGACGTGAAGTCAAAAAATGGGAAACGTATAATAAAAAGCATGAGAGAAATAAAAAATGTCACGCTGGTATCGTGATCATTAGCACTATGAGGTTTGCGTATTACACCGGAAGAACGTGTTTAATGCTGTATTTGACATACGGTGTTGATCTTTTGCGTTCTGATACATATATGTAGTCGGTAACTGCTGCAGTGAGTTGTGCTGTGCATGGCAGGAAAAACTGCATGCCATTAATGCTATTGTATCCGTCTGAGAGGATGATTCTCTCAGATATAAGAGTATGGTGTTGTGTCTTCGTCACGTGTCTGTACACTGACCAGCATAGATAATGCTGTTTTAATCATTGTTCAATCAGAGCGTATTTAGGTTGAACTGACGGTAAATTATATTATTATCGGTACCTACATGTATTTCCATTTTAATCGAGTTACAATGCTAAAGGGCTGTTTTGGTAATGTAACTTTGGTTTAACACTGTAGTTTTTGCAATTCTATTATCAATTTTCAAAAATATTTTTTCTTTCATATAACATACTCTCATTTAAGGACGTGCCTCAATGTGTGCTGTGTATCCGTGCGTGTGTGAATGTGTGCCGATTGCAGGGTACGTTGGTGTACTTTTCTTCTTGTGGTATCGCTGATCTGATGACGACTTTATATTAAGTGCTACCTCACTGAAATACCATGCCGAAGGCACCCAGCACAGCATTCAGCCATTTCCACCATTTTGTTTCAGTACAGTACCTACACATTTTAGGAGCGAGAATCATTCTACCCTGCTAACCATTAGACATACTATGAAAAGGCGAAACTTTTGCTGATCTCTGATATTTACTGAATGAGATAATACTGCTTTCAGAATGAGGCAAGATAAAATTTATTTAAAGTCGGCTAATGGAGGGATAACAATAAAACATAAACTCTAATGATGGCCGGATTCAATCCATAAATTCTCTGCGTGCGTCCGTCCGTCAGGTCACAAAAAGAATGATTGAAACGTGGTGGGAAAAAACTGGTTGGTATTTGCTGTAAAAAAAATATACATATTACATATTTGTCGATAAGTCTATAAAAGTAAATGCATAGAAATGTTAGTTAAAAAAATGAAATTAAAAAAAGAAAACATTGTTAAACTTTGATGTAACCGAGATGTCGTTACATCGATATTTAGAATTCCTGTTCCATCCTGAAACACCGGATTGAATTTCAAATTATGTAACTGTCACTGAGGTTTGACAGGTAATGATGCAAAATAAAATTAAACAGTTTATGTATGTAACCTACTAGTTATAAATCGGCATGCGTTGTGAAAAAGTAATACGTTGCTGAAAAAGGGCGTTGAACTCGGGTTCGTTGTCTGGACAATTATTGTTGATTTCGATATAAATTAATTATCTATTGTTTCTTTTATTAGTGGTGATGCATACATAAATTATTTAAAGACTATAACCAGACTTTCAAAAATGTTAATTATTTTGTTCGTATTCTCAACAAATGGAAATCAAAAGCTGATGAAATTTTAGACGATGAAAAAGAAATGTGCACGTTGACCTATTGCTTACATGCGGCTCTTTTTTGAACATATATCCAGGTAGAAATATTAACAGAACCTGGTTGATGACAAAAAGGAACTTCAGAAAATATCCGCGTTTTTACTTTTTGTGCCTGTGGCGAAAAACTGAAATTAAAACTCGTGAAGCACCGATGAAGAGATAAATGCAACAGCCATCAGTTCCAAGATTTTCCGGTTATTTTTCATCCTTCCGGAAATAACCGATGAAGGTCGATGGAGTGTGGCGTGCTTGTGACGTCATAGTATGATAATCTCTGAACAATGTTTCATGCCTGCTAGTATCAAAATGTATGTGATAGTTTTTTTTCCACTCAGAATGTATATTAGTTTTTATCTAAATAAACAAGTAATGAAACATGTATATTGTTTTCACTATATGAAGATATTCATGTATGGGTTGAATTACAATTGTCTTTGCTTCAAGGATACACTTCCTGTTTCCCAACTGGACGTCTACTTCCGGAAAAGGCAAGGTGTAGAAAGGGGAAGCAGCTCTGTATACGCACGTATGTGTTACCATTAAAGAGCTTCTCTCGGATGCCTTCGGCGCCCGAGAGCTATACGCTCTTATTAAGGGAGAGTGACATTTTCCCAGAGACAAGCTCTTGACGTTAACCTTGTAACTGTGATTGATTAGGACAGAAACATAATGTAATACTCTGTGATAAGAAAAGTACTCATGCATGTCTAATTGAGCTAGGGAGTTATTTAACCTTATTTATTGTTGTCTTCAGTGGGTTTTGATGATAATTGTCATACTGCCCGGATACTCTAGGGCTACTCTTGTGATTTAACGTCGTTTATCTTGTCACTGAAGCTAGCCGCAGTACATTATAATAGAGAATTATCTAAACTGATTCAGACATACGCTTGATCTTCAAAGTTGTGATTACGTTATTTACATTTGTCATGATCATGTGGACGCTTTATCGTAATGTAAACGTATCTAAATAAGATAATTCAGCAAACGTCTTATCGGATACTTTGTTTAAGGTTACGTCCGTATGCCGGTTGTCAGTAATTATTATACTCACTATACAGGAAAGGAGCTGTTATTATCGTCTCAGTATTACAAAATAACATTATCCTCTATGTCTTTTGAAATGCAATCCAGCACTCTTTACATGCTATTTTGACATTACACAATATTAATTATCGATATGAATAAGTTTTAAACGTCCTTATTCAGAGCACATGATTAGATGTTTTCCGTAGACAGGATACACACTAGTCTTGTGACTAATCTTGTTTTTGTAACTCATCTGGTAATCATCGCTATTCCATCAGGAGCAAGTAAATAACAGTCTGTGAAATATATACATTAATGACAGAAGAACAACTAGCCAAACACTATAGTCTTAGTAGAACCCTAATAAAACCGAACCAAACCTGTAAAAAGGCTACTGCAATAACAGAAGCGAGAAGTACGATATAACATTCACGAGGAATGAACAAAAAGGTACAGTAGGAAACAACATGCCTAGTATTTCCTTGAATCTAGAGGTATTAGTTAATGTGTCGATATACGTTTGGTTGGTGTTAAAACATGGTTGGTTTGATTTTGTTGAGAAATAAAAAGAGAGAAGTGATGAGGGAGTTATCTTTTCCAATTCATTCAGTCATGAAAATGGTCGCTGTTATTACTACTTGCTTACGTTTAACATTTAGGATTATCGCCATAACTAGATATCCCGTTGTCAGTATGATGTGATCGGGTTGAACAGTATGCTGAGTGTCTTCGGCATGGTATTTTAGTAATGTAGCACTACACAGTTGGCATCTGATCTGCGTTATCGCAAGGAAGCAAATACACAATGGTAGTGCCTCAAACAAACATACCAATGTACACTCATAGAATAACTAATCATTGAGGTTCTTGTCTGGTGATTACTGCCATTATCGCCAATATTTTTTATGTTATAAAATCACATAACACTTTTATAACTGATCAGACTCTCGTTTTGAAATTAACCTTGAACAGCTCGCGAAACCTATCCTAATCTCTCAGATTAATAATCTAATTGAAAAGATATGTGATATGATACATTAATGGGATCTGACATGTATTTGGATTTGCAAACTTTTTTTGCAAAACTGAAAATCGTTGTGGTGAGACTTTTATGAAATTGACAAAATTATTTATATGCTTTTTATCACATGATCAAGTAGTTCTTATTGTTTCAGTATGAAATGAAATATCGATTATTCGGAATTGCAATTATGTGCAGCGAATTCATCAGTCGGTGCATTTATCGATGAGAAACTATAATTAAGTATTTATGTTTGTCAAGAAACTACAAAGTCGGCATATTACACCAATATGCGATCGCTAATACAAATACATTACGCACATTGACGCACGTCATTTAATGACCTCGGCTGTTAATAGTACGCTTAAATGTAAAATTTACATTGCATGTACATATTTCAAACCATGTGTCATGACTTGAATGCTTTGTTTAATATGTACGTATCAACATTTTCGTGAACCAAAATGGTATTTCTGATTACAAGAGGGCAAAATAAGGAACATTACAAATGCTTGAAAACTGTCCATACCGGCCGCTGCTCTGAGAAGTAATATCATAGAACGGTGCAAGATGTAACGTTTACATGCAAATTGTATACGTGTTAAATATATTTGTAAATGTTTCAAGCCACATACATATATATCTATATCAATTAATTGCCATATTAGACTGTTTCGTTGAGCATCTCCCAAAATACACACACATACACTACACGCATGCATCTTGCACACAGGGGAGGCCGTCCTTAAATGACCTTAGCTGTTAATAGGACGTTAAACAAAATCAAACAAACAAACAAAAACATGTCCACATGCTATTGCGTACACAGGGACTTGACACGTTCCTATGACCAAGAATGAAAAAAAATACCTTCCATTCTGGGTCATAGGAATGTGTCAAGTCCCTGTGGGTGCGTATATGTATTCCCAACATATACAACAGAACGAAATTGTAAGAATATGCCAAAAATGCATGATTTTTTTTTATACCGGCAGCATATATTTGCCGGTATAAGTATTTCCTGTCTTGATAAAAACTAAAGTTTCAATTGTAATTGCAATATTTATTCAATATTGAATAAAAAATGAATAAAAACGAAAACAATTAGGTATAATTTTCCGGGGAATTATCTCCATGGATACGTTCCATCGAGAGTAACACTGCAGCTGATATTCGTGGGTACACAATGTACTATCGGCACACAGGTTATCTAACGTCACTGTGCCCAAATTGGGACACTTTTTAGATAAATATCAATGTTCTTTATACAATACTATACTATCAGTTCCAAAAATATTGGTTCATTTTACATAAAAAGATACTATCCACTTTACATTTTTATCACAATTTGATTTTTGGGGCGCGTGGTTCTATAAAAAGATAGCGAAATACCATCAGAGTAAGTTACGTAGGCCGTTGAACCGGCGTTACTGGGTGCTTCCGGTATTTTGGCGAATATTTGGGTAAAAACGATCAATATCAGCAAAAAATATGCATAGTTGGAATATGTTAGAGTCAATGAGGGTTCTGATTAAATTTCTTCTCCAAACTCTCATTAGTTTTGATAAAATAGACTTTTGAAAATGATACCCAAATAAATAGCGTCGCACGGTACGTAAATCAGGAAAGTCTTGTTTTCGTTATTATTATACAGTTTAATTGTAATGAAAATATTCTCAAATAAAACTGTATACATAAAAGTACTTCTTTGCATTGAATGAGTTACTTTGGCCGATTGTACACTATTATAAAATAAAATGTTATTGTTTGAGTTGTCGAATCTTGCACCGTTCTATTATATTACTTCTCAGTGCAGCGGCCGGTATGGACAGCTTTTACGCATGTGTAATAATCTTCATTTTGCCCTCTTGTAATCAGAAATACCGTTACAGTTCAAAAAAATATGGATAAGTGCACATTCAACGAAACATTCAAGTCATGAGACATAGTTTGACTGCAGTGTAAATGTTACATTTCCGTATACGTGTATGCGTAATCGTAAGTTGACAATGCGCGCAAACAACAAATCTCCGAAAAAGATACAATGTTGTACACTGCTTTTGATATCAAGGACGACATCGACCTCGAACGTTCTATCAACCAATCGACGAGCCAGATGCAGTCAGTGTCACGCTGAAACAACCGTTCGGTTTGTTGGCGTGTTCTTTTTGAACACGGCTTGTTGACGCCGTAACGATTTTGTATGTCCCCACGTAGAGGGCACAAACTCTTATCATCTCTTATGCAGGGGGTTTCCAAATAAGCCGCCCATTGTGGTTTGTAACAGCAGGCGTATTCTTTTTTCCATCCGGGACTTTCAAATTTGAAGTTCATATGAAGACGGGCGCCAAGGAAGAAAGAGCAGGTTAGAAAGCTAAGGACAGATCGAATGTGATGCAATGGCGTCAGCAGATCTATAAAATATCTATAATCTTTAATAAAAATTTGATGTAAAAACTAACTTTCTCACATATCAAGGTATTATTAATACTATAAAAACACTACATGTCCAATGATGATACTTTAAATACTTTGATTAGTTATCCATACATACCCTTAAATTTAGAAATATGTATGAGGCATAAAAAAGGAACTCAAGATTTTATAAGTTGTTGGGCCAAAATAGTACCATATCCACTGGGAAAAACCAAATGGAATGAATTGTTTGAATTTGATGATGACACATGGAAATTGATATATATGCTTCCTTTTACAGTAACTAGAAATTCAAAATTACAATGGCTTCAATACAGAATAAATCAACACATTTTAACAACAAACTCTTATCTAGTTAAAGCAGCTCTTACCGATAGTGCTCTTTGTTTTCAATGTAAGACTGAAATAGAGACAATAATTCACACACTATGGGAATGTGAGAAAGTACAAGACTTTTTACAAAATTTTGAATTCCTTCT